>NC_133488.1:12683975-12849906 GCF_025370935.1 Choristoneura fumiferana | reverse complement strand
TCCAAAGAACGGAATTTTTTGCAAACTTTTTACTAAACAACGGAGAAGACTTATGCAACCAATAACGCGATGTACTGATATGTGAAGATAAATTTTCCAATTTATTTAGAATCGGATTTAGAATACTGAATTGAACGATATAAGTACTTATCTGATAAAACTGTCTCCGCTTAGTTTGAGTGGGCGGATCACAACACTCCTACTTGTAAAGCATTTATTGGACTAGACTTCATAGCACCGGTAATTAACCTAAGGCATTTAGATTGAATTTGATCTAGTTTCTTCAAACAGAGCGGAGTTAATTGGTTCTAAATAAAAATGATCCGTAGTCTATCCTGCTTCTGATCAGGGCATTGTAAATTAATTTTAACGAAAATGGATGTGAGCCCCACCAAACACCCGATAAACATCGCAGAATATTTAATAATTTTTCACACTTTTGCAACTATATACTCGCAGTGTGGAAGGCCCGACATCTTTGAGTCAAATATCCCTAAAAATTTTGCTTGATTTACTTGAGAAATCGGTTCATCATTATATAATATAGTAACTTCGGGAATTGCTCTCATTCTACTAAAAACCAATACCGAACTCTTGGTAGTTGATAACTCCATACCATTTGAACATAGCCAAGTGTATAATCGCGTTAATGCAGAGTTGACAATATCCGAGGCTTTAGCTACATTGTCATCAGAAAAGTAAATTAGAAGATCATCAGCATACTGTAAAATATTAACGGGGCTGTTAAGTGATACTCTAGATCATGGGTGTAGACATTGTACAAAATAGGGCTTAAAACCGAACCTGAGGTAACCCTTCCAAACAACCCTGCTTAGTTCTAAAGAGCCTGCAGAACGGTAATAAATCTTTCGGATAAGATACTAATAATGAAGTTAGATAAACAAATAGGAACTTTGAGTTTGTTGAGTTTTTCAAGAAGAATAGTTAAAAGAACATTATCATATGCAGAAGAAACATCAGGAAAACAGAAATAGTGTTATGGTTAAGTGAAAGTGCTGATCTTATATCTGTCGTGAATATGGATAAGCTATCCATCGTGCTTTTACCTCTCGAAACCCAAATTGGCTACTAGCTAATAGTCCGTTGGATTCCAAATACCATTCTAAACGATTCTTCACTAAATGTTCCGCCAGTTTAAGGAGCACAGAAGATAAAGCTATAGGGCGGTGCGAAGAAGCTTCTGTTGGGGATTTATTAGATTTTAATATTGGTAAAATTATTTGAATTTTCCATGACGGAGGAACGTTACCAGTGAGCAGAATGGTATTTATGATGTTTAAAAAATATGTCAATGCGCTATCACTAAGATTGCACAAGAAGGAATAAGGAATTCCGTCTTTCCCAGGTGAAGAGTCTTTAAGACCACGTAATATACCTTTAAGTTCTATTAAAGAAAATGGAGACTCAATACTTGGAGCAGATGGAAAATTATCAACTGAAGGGCAAAACGTAAATTGATTTAAGATAATTTCCTGAGGAACTGAAGCTGGCGCTAGCTGGTCTAAAAATGCATCCGTCAAAGATGGTGATAGTGAAGAGATATTAGTGTCACTAAAGGCTGATCTAAATCGTTTTATCTTCCGCCAAACCTCAGTTGAACTAGTTTGTGGCGAGATGGAAGTACAAAAGTTCCTCCAGCCCTGAATTTTTTCTTTTTAAGAAGCTTCTTTGTACTGGCAACAATTTTAGAAAGGTTTGACAGGTTGCAAATGTCATATCTGTAGCATAAATTATTCAGCTTTTTCAGCTGATGTCATTGAATTTTGCTGATCGTGCATTCACTATTCATGGACCATTTCAGCTTTTTTGCGGGATTTTATTGCTGATGTGCATTCACTATCCCCCAGGGCGGGGAAGGCAGTTTTTCTGATCTAGTGCTTTAACCGGAAAAACTATATTCGCGGCGTCGGTTAATGATTTGGCAAAATCCTCAGCACACTTAACCTCATTTCCCGGAACAACATTGGGTAGGGAAGAAATTCTTTGCTCCACTTCTATGCTAAATTGGCCCCAGTTAGCATGTGTTAGAATATGTCTTAAACGAGGAGTACGCGGGCTCCGTTTTTGTATATTGAAAGAAGAGTTGTTTGGAATAGATATGACTATTGGGAAATGGTCGCTGCCAAAGTTGATGAGAGGACATCCCATGAAAGAGAGGCCGCTAAAGTCGGGGTAGTAATAGACAAATCAACTGCACTCAAGCAACATTTGGCTCGGTTCGACGCGTTGGGCTACCATTATTTATAAAACAAAGGTTGTGGTATCTAGAATGTCTATTAAAATTTTACCAAAATGGTTTGAATTCGCACAACCCCATGATTGATGATGACAATTGAAATCACCAAGAAGAATAAGGGTTTAGGGAGAGTGGATAAAATTGAATTTATTTCATTAAATATGATTGAAGATGGACAGGGAATATAAATAGAAACAACTAAAATATTATTAAGATGGCAGCAACAATAGAATATTCAGCACTATGAGGAGGGAGAGGGAAAGGAGTAAAATAAAAAGAATTGTTGATGAGTAGAGCAACGCCGCCATACCATCAGATCTATCTTCACGCAAAACAGAAAAACCAGAGATTTTAAAAAGAAAATCTGGTTTAGCCATGTTTCTTGTAAGGCTACTGCAATTGGACTGTATTTGTTCAATAAGAAAAGCAGATCGCTTTTCTTATTGACTATGCTGCGGCAATTCCACTGAACAATCTTTAAGTGATTGTCCATTGTGGATGTTCAGGAACTGGGTCAAAATTTCAAATAAGGGGGCAACGTTGGACGGTGTATTTTTTATTTGATTGTGTTTGTGTTAAATAATTTAATAAAGCAATTATAATATCTGAAGTACTTGGAGTGTTATTTTGATTATTATCAGCTGGCATGTTTTGATTGTTAGCAGCACAACCCTTACATGAAAGAGTCATGTTGTAATCTTTTATCAGAGCTTTATGGCCTCTTGATCATAACCTTTAGATAGGATGTGGGCAGGTCTTGGCTTTTGCAAAATTGTTTTTTTGTAAGATTTTGTGGGGAAACTACCTGGGGTAGATAATTGATTTCCTGATTGCGAATAAGAGTTATTTTGGCCATGAGCTACCACATCTGCAAAAGATTTGAAATAGCTGGATGCAGCTTTGAAGCTTCAGCATAGGAGATAGAAGAAGTTGCCATACTATGTTTAATTCTCTTTTGTCTGTCAAGTTCAGGGCAGGACCTACTATTTGCAAAGTGATGACCTGCACATAAGAACAGGATGCATCGTCTGGTGTGATGTCGCAAGAAGACCCAGTGTGGCCTTGACCACACTTATAGCAACAAGGCTTAGATCTACATTGAATTTTGGTATGGCCGAAACGACAACAGTTGTAACATTGTATGGTGGGAAAATATATAACTCGACTGGTAGGGCATTGTAGCACATAAAAACTTTTTTAGGAAGTGTTTGGCCATCGAAAGTAAGTACAACAGTTTGAGAAGGTTTCCATACTGGCGCACCTGAAACCATTACTTTGTAGTTTAGTCGTCTTACTTTTATTATTTCACCACAACCTATGGGAACTTTAATATTCTCAATGACTTCCTCAGGGCTCCAATTATCAGGCACCCACGAATAAGCCCCATCCTGGTGATGTTAAAGGTAGGAATAAAAGCTCTCAGTTTATGGTTTGTCAAATTGGCATCTGAAATAAAAGCGTTTGCATCTATAAAGTTTGAGAATGCAACAGCAATTCTGTTCCTACCGATTCTTTTAACACTGCCATTTACAATGTTTTTGTACTTTTGTTTCAATAAGAAGTTGCCAAATGTAACTGGGTGTAAGGTGGTATTGTCAGAAGGTGATGTCTCAATGCGCTGCACATGAATGAGGTACGGAGAAGCATCTGATGATTGGTAGGTCTTTCTACCAATGGGGACCTTGCCTGGATTTTCTATAGTCGCATTCGTATCAACTAAATTCGGTGTTACTTTTTCAGGTATGACTGTCGGACTATCAGTGTCTGAATCACATTTGCAAGATTTATTAGGGTCAGTGCCACTGTTATTCCGATGTCTCGTTTTTTTGTTACACGTTTTGCAAATTTGACGAACAAAAGAGCGTTTACGCGAAGATGTTTTAGAATTTTCGGCCGATGCTGATGCGTGAGACGCATCGGAATCAAAGCCATGACTGAGTCATTGTCATTGTGTATATCATTGGTGATTTCGTTATTGTTGTTTACAGTAACATAGCAAGCAGGTGATGGTGGTTGCACTGAAAATGAACCCCAGGGTCTGGGGGCTCCTCTTTACTCATATTTACAATATAAGAATAAACTAACTACTTACCGAATATTCAGCTACACTACACTAAAAAATATATATAACACAGAATCTAAATATTTTACTTTACACCTTAATTGATCCTATATTTACAGATAAAAAGAATATTAAAAATGAATTTGCACAAAAAACGCGTCGCCAAGTTTTACAGTTCCCGCCTTTTTTCAACTCGAAATATTCTGATTTAAAACTCAACCAGATTCTGTTCATTTTGTTTGTTGTTGTTTTGTTTATTTTGGAAATATGACTATTTCGAATTGTGTTAGTTCATTCTAAACTTGCGAATAGGCGCCAAATGCACCGCCACCTATTGGTCAATTTATTTTAGTCACCTGTGGGCTGTTTATACACAAAAGCTGTGACAAAAGTAATAATAGTAATAATCGGGTAAGTTTGGCATTAAGCTGCTGCTCTCTATAGTAATGCCTACCTCTATGGGTTTTACATATACTCTTGAATCCACGCCAAAGACTACTTGAATCTGAATAGCCTCGTAGCCGAACAGGCCACTATTAATTTAAAAAAAACAGATACGTCAAATTCTCAAATTAATTTGTTAAGCAAGATGAGTGAGTGGGGTTATTTTTATTTATGGTTATTCTGTTTTGTTTGCACTAAATAGTTTAATATTTGGTAATTAAAACGGATGCCGAAAATCTTCATGGTATCGATTTATATTTAAGAATACAAAATTAGCTTTAACTCGTGTTGTAGTAAATAAAGTAAATAGAAAACGATCATACTGGCGTCAGAAAACTACACTAAGGTAAGTTTGTTAAAAACTGTTAAAATTGGTAGCATTTTGGTAATTTTAAAGCTGCAGACTACTGTAATTGTATCCTACTTGTGTCTTCTCGCTTACGATGTTGTGAATGCTGCAGACCTGTTAAACTATGACCATGTCTCTCAAGCAATATATTCTATGAAGTAGACCAGACGGTAGGTAATTATTTAGTTTCTTTTCCAAAGTCTTAGTATGAATATAATAATTTTATTATATTATATCAGTGGTTAAATATATTTTCAGAAAATGCTGGACGGGTGGTATTGCCGCTCCATTGCCAACATGCAGGCAACGGAGGCTGCAAGCATGAGTAGCGCCGCGCCGGCGGAGCCCCCGGCGCGCCCCCTCCAGAGGACTACTCTAGCGACAGCAGCAGTGAGCCTGAGCCAGAAAACCAACTACAAATCTCATTACCTTACCCTTAAAAAGAAACTGAAATATCTCATTTATGTGAGCGCCATAGGTACATTAGATTGTAAATGATAAATATACTGAAAAGAAGAGTCAAGGAGAGCCATATCATTTGGCTTAAGCTACTGTTACACATGCTCATTAGCAGCACAAAACCATGCTAATTGAGCAAATGCTACCTAGTTGCATGTGTGTACAGGACATGCTACTATTGAGCATGCTAGTTGATGCTTGGGTGGAAGGGGGAAAGGTAATAAGCAAGTGTGAATGTGTTTGCTTAATGAGCATGCTAGTATTGGTAGTGCCACGAGACTTGCAAGTAAAAGATTACAAAAAAAAGTTACTAAAAGTGTTTTTTTTTATAAATTCATTATTTTATTACCGTTGAATTTTGTGAAAAGCCGTAACGGCCACAGGGTTGCAGCTGTAGGTAGTTGATTTTGAGAATTTATGGCCTGAAAGCCATAGAACATGGTAATTGCCGTGGCAACACTGATTTTGAACTGGCAGAGAGCATGTGTGATCAAAAGGCATGTTGAAAATACAAACTGAGACATGGATGCACAGAAAAACCAGAAAAAGGGACCAGTGCTGGGAATCAAACCCAGGTCCTCAGCAATCCGTGATGTGTGCTATAACCCCTACACCACCGCTGGACAGGAGTCTAGACACAATTTTCTCCTATGCACGCATATCTCAGGTTGCTTTTTTCTACTACGCTACTTAAGCAGCAGCACTAGCGACATCTATATACCCGTAAAAGTAACAAATTTGGAGTTGAAATAAAAATACAAAAAGACTCCAAAACCAATCATAAAAAGGCATGTGTATCGTAGTGTTTGTTTTGAGCATGCTTATTTAGGAGCATACTCAAAACTAGCACCCTTATTGCTAACAAATGCAAACAGTCCATGAGCATGCTCATTACCATACCCTGGGACTTTCAGAGCATGGATGATTGACATTAGCCAAAGAGTAGGTATCGAGTTAAAAAACAGAGTGCACTCTAGCTGGTTTCTACATAATGAATAATTAATCAATTAGAAAAAAATACATGATATTTAAAACACAAAAAATATAAATACTTTGTAAGATGAAATCATTTCAATTTTAATCAAATTAAGTTTGAAACGGTTATTAATAAATTTTATTTGGTTTTAAATAAAAATTTTGGCTATAGCACACTAAACATCATGAACGAATTGTTACAAGGCAATGAAGTAGAATTGCTATCGCAAACACATCATGCACCAATTGATTTCTTCAAGAAATTAAATATGCACCTATTATATGCCGACGTAAAAAATCATTCAGTGGGTTAAAATGGATATTTACAGCAAGACACCGCGCGCTGCTTAACTGTTCGAAATTTAGAAAAGATATTAATTTTATTTTGAAAATCGTAAAGTACTAAATTTACTGCAGGTAATTAATTAACGTTTTTTTTATTATTATCTCATAACATAAGCCTTGGGACTAAACCTAAAGTACTAGTATAGTTTACAATTCGCAGTGAGGTAATTATTCATTTAATTAGGCATAATATGATGTTTTGTCAAAATAAACCTATCTATTAATGTCTACTCTTTAGCAAATTATTTGTGCCCCGAAAGTCCCGGGGTATGCTCATTACTGGCATGCTCATAAGCATGCTAGTCACAAGCATGTGTAACAGTAGCTTAAGGTTGAACTTCAATATGTCACTAGCAAAATGAGCTATAGACAAACTTTACAGGCTACTAAGAATCCTATCTTATTATATAGATAGTGGCATGAGACTTGAAGTGAATAATTACACACAATACAAAAATAACTGATTGCACAAGAGAAGAATGAATAAAATGAATGAGTAAATGTCAAAATCCTGTAGTCATTGTCATTACACAACATGTTGTAGCTATGTGTGTGTAATCAAATAATTTTTACAACTCTTGTGGCACTACCTATAACTCGTATTTGACAACTCCTGATTTTGCCATATCTTAATATTATTACGAAAATATAGATAAACACTGTCTAGTGTTTAGTGAAGAGAAAATTTAAATCGGTTGAAAATTAGATTTATAGTGATTTTTTGAAAAATCTATATACCTGTCTCTTTCTCAAACGCTTTTCTCTATGCAGCAAGTATGGTGGTACTGGCGTGTGACGTCACATGCCAGTATCTTTCTCTGTCTAATCTTGAATTTCAAACCTTTATAACTTTGTTATTTGTAAAGGTAGCTTAAAAATTGTGTTTCTATTCGATAACAGGCATTGTGTAGTTTTAATTTATAAAACATATACAAAATAGTCAAATACCGTATTGTAAATGTGAAAGTTTGGGTGTTTAGATATTTGGATATTTCAATGTTTGTATGGAGTAACAAAAAAATGGAGTAAAAAATATAAACAATTTTAACTCAATGTCCTGTATGAGTTACCTAACATGTCTAACGTTCTGCACCAGTCACCATCAATCTGGCATGGCAGAGTACTGTTATTTGAGAATATGAAAATGCAACAATAAAAACTCACTAAAATCATATTGTTATTAACTGGGCTAGATACAATAGTAGACAAACAAACTTTTTTTCTTTTAGGAAAATGAATGCTTTCAAGATGCTTTGAGATGTAGCCAGAAGAGACTGTTGAAGGTTTCCCGGGACCGCAGCTTCCTCCTAGACAGATTACTGCAATATGAGAAGCCCGACAGCTCAACCTCGGAGAGTGAAGATACAGAGTCATCAGATGACACTGATTACAACCGCGCTGATATCTTAAAACGGTAAATTATCAAAAAGTAGAACTAAACAAATAGCAACAATCTAATTACACACATGGTTGGAAGTTGGTAGTTTACAGTAGCCAACAGTCTTAACACATTAACGCCAAGATCCTGGAAGAACCCAGTTAATTTCTTTGTTCATTGGCAGTTTTCAGCTACAAAACTGTTAAATGACCATTTGTGAAAAATAACATTCAAGAATAATCAGTAAAATAAGACTATTAAGTATTAACTGTATCTGCTCACAAGTATCTTAAATATTTGATAAAATTTATAGAAAAAAAATTGAGGCAAGTGCTGCACACCAAAATCTCTCAGCTGCAGCCTCTAACAAGGGGGCCAGTGCTGTCAAAAGGAAAAGAGCAGTTGTTCCTAAGAAGCCTCCTAATACTACACATGCTGTAAGTAAATTAGATTTTTTTTCTTTTGGTAGAATAAAAAATATTTGACTAAGAGACGTATTCTGACCATAGTTATTTTTAGTGCCTGTGAAAATGTCCCTCGGAAATTTTTAAGCTTCAAATACATAATATTAGAGCGGGTTCTGGAGGGAGTTGAACTCAGAAAATCTTGCAAATTATGATTCTGAATGTTGCCAGGAGGCCCAGTGGTCCATTTTTTTCATACCAGAACCCCTAAGACATCACGTAAATGGACTGAAATAATGCTTTTAAACCATTTTCATAGTACATTACTGCAGAGACCAGTAAGTAAGCCATCCTGGACGAGTAGAAGTTTGTTTGATGATACGAGGCCAGGATGGCGATTACTGGTCGTAGCTTGTATATAGCTTTTCTCAAAAATGATGATGATGGTTATAATAAAATGAAGGTGGTGATTGTGATGTGATGATGATGGTTGATGGTGATGATGATTGTTGATGGTGATGATGATGATTTTTAGTGATGGTGACGATGATGGTCGTTGATGGTGATGATGATAATGATTTTGATGATTATGCTGATTGTTAGTGATGGTGTTGATGATAATGATGATGATGATTGTTAGTGATGGTGATGATGGTTGGTAATGATGATTTTGATGATGATGAAGATGATTGTTAGTGATGATGATGATCGTTGATGGTGATGAGATGATGATGGTTGGTAGTGATGGTGACGGTGATGATGGTGTTGATGATAATGATGACATGGACCCATTTCAAAATACTAGTTAACTACACCCAACACTGCCGCTCGGCCCGCGCACTGTCGTGAGTTCAAATTTTTAAAGGAACCCGTTACTGTCCAGGAAGTAAATTTCACACTTACCTACTTCCTGGACAGTTTGAAACCCCTCACTGTCCAGAAACTAAATTTCATACTTACTTCCTGGACAGTTCGAAACCTCTTACTGTCCAGAAAGTAAATTTCATACTTACTTCGTGGACAGTTCGACATTACTTCCTGGACACTAGCAACTAGTCTCCAGGATGGTTGTACATTGTTTTACAGACAACATTTTGGTAGAATTTCGTTTAACAGACATTTTTTATCATATTATCGTTTCATAAAATAATCAATACGCAGAACACTTACTTTGAAGAAATTTAAATCATTGATTTTTGTTACAAATATAAATTTTTGTTTAGATATTCATATCAAAGAATAACAAATCAAGTATTCATTATTCTCATATTATTTAGTTATTATAAAACTTATTACCAAGAAAACATGCAATTCGTTTTCTGATGTGGTCGCAGTTCTAACCTACCTAACCTAACCTTCTTTTCTAGTAGCGAGTCGTTTCTGACGAGGTCACTGTTCTAACCTAACCTAACTTAACCAACTTTTTTGGTAGCGCTTTCTAACCTATTCTTATACTAACTTTTGCCCGCGGCTTCGCTCGCGTAAAATTTGGAGTAACATACATTTACTTTCTGCGATCCATGTTTCGTGTTTTGATTAATTTTTCGGAGGATACATGGAAATAAAAATACAGACAGATTTTCTTTTAGACAGTGGTGTAAATTTTGTAATACAAAATCAACCTATACATACGTATGTCATTGATTATGTTTAATCTTACCAACTTTTATAACCCTGCTTCGCTGATTCAGCGTTGGAATTTTAGAAAACGTTAAAGTACTACGCATTTCTTTTGCCCGCGACTTCATACACGATACCTATAGGATTATATCCCGAGAAATTGTAAAGTTCCCACGGGACATGAATTACTGTTATGATCTATTTTAAATTCTTAATTGACAAGATTTCATATTTCTAAGACTATAATTTGATTCGTTCTCTGTATTCTGTTTGGAAAGAGAAAAACGCTGATATTTTTAAAATTTCGCTACAACTATTAATTAATTTATTACAATTTTTTTAAGATGTGCTTATTCTAAAAGGGCATAACTCCAAAACTACGACACAATAGATCCATTACTTTTGTCTAGTCTGTTAAAAAAAAGATCACGTAAATCTGACGTAGACATTGCATAGAGACGTTGTCAAAATTTTGACAGCTCCTTTTTCTGGTGAAAAAGGCAAAGGAAACATATCTTTACTGTCGTAGTGTTAGCAAATTCAGCCATATTTTTTCATTTTTTTGTATTTTTTTAAATATGGAGAAATCAATTATAATAAATATTTGCCCATGTTCAGGAGGCAAAACTCTTTCGATTCCTGTAGTAATTTACAGGTGTTAAAAAAATGAAATCTTGTCAATTGTCGATTAGAGAAACATTGTAGCTTTCTACGAGTATTGTTGAAATAATATTGAAAATCTGCCTCAAAATTGAAACTTATTTTTATTCTGCGGAAAGTTTTCATTTTTTTTAAAGTAGGTACTTTAATGTCAATCAAGGATAGTGAATCTTTCTATTGATAAAAGGTTTTTTTTTAAATCAGCTCAGTAGTTTCAGAGATTACCCCCAACAAACAAAGATGAGATATTTTCCTATTCCATGAGATTTTCTAAAAATCTTTCCCTAGTGCACCTCTGTATTACATTAGGTCCATCTATGCCAAATTTCACACCGTAGCATGCTGAACGGTTGTGTTGCTCTGAAGATGAGCTCTGGTTGGGTTCGAAACGCGTCAGTGTAAAGTGGTGGTGGTGATAGATGGATTTGTGTGATTTGTTTGTGTTCTTACAGTGTGGAAGTGGAGGAACTGTATGAACACACATTGCATGGGCACAAAAGTAGCTATCATAAAGGTCGCGGGTGATTGCTCAGTAATTGTGTCAACTCGTTGAACGTATATGTAAAATTTCGTATCAATGCTATCAGCCTTTGAGGAGTTCCGTCATCAGCAGACGACCCTGGCTGCAGCATCAGGCGGTGTATATCATTTAAACGCATTGTCATTGAAATTTAACAATCATGTAAAGTCTTTTGCGTGTGCCATCAACTTTTGAGGAGTTCCCTTCTACGGAGACGATCCTCGCCAGGATGAGCAGGATGACACTGCTAAATAATCGTTACCAGATTTACATCAGTTTGCCTAATCTCCAGTCCCCAGTTTTATTGGTTTAGCTTATGTTTTTTCTGATTCAGTTGGTATATAAAATCCTCTTTATTCGTTTTATCCCGTGGGATATTCGGAAAATCGCCAACAAACTGGTAACAGTTTGGCGATACCAAAATTTAGTTTATTAGCATGTGCCGTTTGATTAAATAAATAAATAAATAAATCTTTGAGACATTTTTTACCTATATTAGTATTATCTACCTGCGTGCCAAATTTGAAGTCTCTAATATTTATAATTACGGAGTTAGGGCCACTTTGAAGCGAAAATATAAATCCCATTTTATTCCCTATCCCGTGGGAATTTTGATAAATCCTGAAAATTGTTTTTAACTGTTAGTATTACCTACTTGCTCGCCAAATTTGAAGTCTCTATTACTTAAGTTACGGAAAAAGGGTCATTAATTGAAAGTGAAAATACAAATCCCATTTATTCACTATCCCGTGGGAATTTCGGAAAATCCTGAAATGTATTTTTAGCTGTTAGTATTACCTACTTGCATGCCAAATTTGAAGTTTATAATAATTATAGTTACGGAAATAGGGCCATTTCGAAGTGAAAATATAAATCCCATTTATTCCCTATCCCGTGGGAATTTCGAAAAATCCTTTCTTAGTGCGCGTCTACACCTATTAAGGAACATATATTCCAAATTTCACTTTTCTACGCCCAGCGGTTTGGGCTGTGCGTTGATCTATAAGTCAGTCAGTCAGTCAGTTTCTTCTTTTATATATATAGATAGAGGAACATATATTCCAAATTTCATGTTTCTACGCCCAGCGGTTTGGGCTGTGCGTTGATCTATAAGTCAGTCAGTCAGTTTCTTCTTTTATATATATAGATGTACAAATGTGCGGGTCAAATCTTGCAAGTTGAATTTGACCCACTTCCAGTAGCCGGATTGACTTGAAACTTGGCATACTTATGTAAATCTAATGACAATACAATAATCGGATAGTGACATCCTGGTGGTCCAACTAGGATCGTCTCTGAAGGATGGAACTCTTCAACAGTTAATGGCATCGACTTGAAATTTGGCACGGAAATGTAGTTTAGATGACAATAAAAGTGCAATCATCAAAAAAGCTTGTATTAAAAATAAAAAAATAATGGAATACTTTTTTTTATTATTAAAAATAAAAGTTTTCAACTGACTCGGTATATTTATAAAAGCTTGTAAAAAATGAATATTATCACGAAATTAGGTATTAAAACGTTCCAAAAGCAATTTTTTCAGTCCATTTACATGGTGTTTTAAGGAATGGGGTATATTTACATTTTTAGATTTACATTTTTAGATAAATAAAAATTATTCTTATTCTTATTCTTATATAAAAAAAATGGACCACCGGATCTCCTGGCAACATTCAGAATCATAATTTGCAAGCTTTTCAGAGTTGAAAACTATTCACAGAATGCGGTCCCCTGATTTTGCGTACGCAACTTACGTTGGCGCCTGCTCTATATTTTCCATAGAATGGCAAATGCATACTCAAATGATACTTTTATCAAAATATTTGAGCTCAAAATGGAAATATTTACCCATTCATTTCGATTAATTTTAATCGAGATTTGAAGTCACCCTAATTTAATGTGTAACAAGATTATATAAATTAATTCTTATTAAAAATATTTTTGAATTAAGGCCAATTTATCTATTAGTGATATAAAATTCATGTCCTTGACTGATTCACCGTCGCCCAGCTGCTTCGAAGCCAGAAACTTGACAGACATATTTTTGATGGTCATAGAGGTCAACTAAGGAGGAATTTTTCGAAATTCAACCTCTGAGGGGGTTAAATAGAGTTTCAAAACATGATTAAATTCATTTGTTTCTTCTTTCTGTTTCCAAAGGTTGTTTTACTTAAGTTGTTTATTATGTGGTGTTTAACAAAGAGTATGTATTAATAAACATTTCCTTCCCAGCATCAGGCTAACATGTCTATGCTGGCAAAAGCGTCCCCCGCCCTGGGGTTTGGTCTATCCCCAGGAGACGGGCACATGACGCCTGAGGAGGTCGAACGACATCTGCAGTCGCGCCAGTCGTACCTCGAGCTGCTTCCGGAACGCGCGCCGCCTACAGTACCCACAGAGATGTTCAGCAATGACCCTTCACTGGACAGGTACCCATCGTTCCACACACGGCACTAATAACTCTGTCTAATGAAAGCTGCAGGGCTACTATGAAACTCGAAGTTCGTATCGTACGTCATTTTAGTATCTCGGTCGGATTAAAAAACGGAACATAGAAAGCTGTAATTTGGCATGGATATACATATTAGTGAAATCCCTTAAAACTAGCTGAAATTTGGTATACTGACGCTGTGTTTGATAACTAACAACTAGTCAAACCCCCCAAGCTTCCGCCTCTTGCGCCATAAGATATACGGGGTGTTAAAAAAATATATATACATCTTTTTTTTACAATAGTATCTTCTTAACCTCCTGGGGGTTCAGTGATAATACTAGTACATATTGTTAGCAATAGAACTTATGTTTAAAAAAATAGTGTAATTTTCTTTGTCCATGAGATATTAAGTTTTAAATTTTTGTTGTAAATATGGTGGGTCGCAGGATGTTAAAGGAACTTCAAATAGTAAAAAAAAGTGTAAAATTGATCTGCAAATATTTATTAGAAAGGAAAAAAATATTTTTTAGACTATTTAAATCACATCATCATCATGTATGAAGTCCGGTGAATTTTCGCACAATTGGCCAACACAATGGCGACACATTGCCGAACTCATCAAACCTGCTTTTCTACACTCGCACCAACGTTCACATCCCTTTTTACACCCTTACCACAGCTGATGAGATTCAGTAAATTATCAGGCGCAGGGGGAAGCTCTGTATTGATTGGAACTAAATAAATACCGACATACCTTGAAATGCTTAAAAAACGCAGAGATTCGGACAACCGTTTCCGAATTTAACGACCCTCGATTTTTGCTTTCTAAGAAATACTTACAGACCAATTTTACACTTTTTTTTTACTATTTGAAGTTCCTTTAAGAAGATACTATAACCCTTTACCAGGCCAAGGGATATATTCCACCCACATCTTCTATTGGTAACCGTAGTCAGGTTTTAACTCCAAACCACCTACAAAATATTTTGTCAATCCCTGAAAATATTATTTTATGATCTTCATTCACAACACGCTTCTAAATTGCGTAATATATCTTTGGCAGCCGTTTAAATTCACTTGAACGCTAATTTCAGTAAACTACGGAGAAAATTCGAACACTCCATAATTTCTATGAAACAGAAGTACATAGGTCGAACAATTTTTTGATATTTTGTAGATTTTGAGTGTTGAAAGCTAATGTAATCGTAAACATTGCTAAATATTCATGCATTATTGTGTATGACCAGAATTAGGATGTGGGTTGACATTATCCCATGGCCTTATTAGAGTTTAACTGTGTGGGAGCTATTTTTCCCATGGCCCGGTAAATTGTCTTGTCATGTCATAAAAACTCACGTAAGTAATAAAACAGTTTTTGTGTTCAACCTAGAACGAATTCATGTACCAAAGAGACCCAAAATCTAATCGGGCCATGGGAAGAATAGTTCCCACACAGGAAAATTCTAGCCAGGCAATGTGATAGAGTCATCCCACATCCTAATTCTAGTCCTATCACAAGGATGCAGGAGTATTTAGCAAAATATATGATTATATTACCTTACAATCATTAAAATCATGAGTGGATTTAAACGGCTGCTAAAGATATATTATTGGATTTTAAAGCGTGTCATGAAAAAAGATCATAAAATAATGTTTTCAGTGATTGATATAATGTTTCGTAGGAGATTTGGAGTTAAACCTTGACTATTATAACCGATATAAGATGTGGGTGGAATATATCCCATGGCCTGATCAAGAATATAATAAGACAAAATCTAGTATGACAGTTAGACAGGCGATGGGATAACCGTACCCCACATATTTATTTCTGGTTTAAAGGAAGATGTCCGACTTTCATAAATACATTTTTTACAAGGCGTTCAATACGGTTGCAACAGCATATAAAGTACGTATTAAGACACGCTGGTTCTTCGGGGCCTGGTAAAGGGTTAACATCCTGTATATCTTATGCCGCAAGAGGCGGAAGCTTGGGGGGTTTGACTGGTTGTTAGTTATCAAACAGCCTCTGTATACCAAATTTCAGCTAGTTTTAAGGGATTTTATGTATTTGGTCAATTTTGGTCTAATAGTCGGGAGGGGGAAGGGGGAGTTTTGGGACATTATTTTTCGAAGTATTATGAGTACGTATGCAAATTTTACGCTAGTTATGAAGGATTTCATGTTTAAGTCCTGAGCTATAAATATCAGTCACGCCGAAAAAAAAACTTCTTTTTTTTTCGACACCCGATAGTGTGTGGGTGTGTATCATTGGATAGGTCTTTTAAAAACTATTGGGGGTTGTAAATCGGGCATCCCCCCCCCTCTAAAATCTAACTGTTAGGTGGAAAATTTTAAGAAAAAAACAGGATGGTAGTAAGTATATCAAATTTACAAGGAAAATTATAACGGCTAAATTGCTTGAGAATTATTAGTAGTTTAAGAGTAAATAGCAGCCTAAGATATAAAATATACTTGGAAGATTCCGTACACAATCAGTGCCCTTAGTGTAAGTTTTCGGTTACATAATACGTCTCGATCGCGTTCGCGTTAAAATCTCAATTTGTATGCAAACACGAACATCGCAAACGTTCCGCTAGAGGCGCTGTTCGTGTTCCATACAAATTGAGATTTTAACGCGAACGCGATCGAGACGTATTTTGTAACCGAAAACTTATGCTAAGGGTATTGTACTATTACTTATTCTGTGACACAATACGAAATCCTTAGAAAAATATAACTTGATTTTTTCGTAATGGCTACCGAACCCTACCTTAGGCGTGTCCGACACGCTCTTGGCCGTTTTTTTTTTAAATAATTAATCGTGAGCCCTCAAGCCACAAATCTTGGAGACGGTTAAGTTTTTTTTTTTAAGTTATTTGATTCAGTAACTAACAGTTGTTTTTTTTTTGTTACAGTGAGTCCAATGACGTTTTGGAGAATTCTCCGAATGTGGAAGAATGGTTTGATTAAGTATTACAAGAAACTCCTATTTTTTAATGTAAATTAAGAAAGCTGATTGACAGGATTTGATACTATTAAACAGTTGCTATCTTACTCATAGTTTCTATTTGCATCCATACACACAAACACACATAATTTATTTGGATATCAATTAAAAATAATGTGCAATTTTAAATATATTATATTTTGGATAAATATTTACGTTAGACAATTACAATGTGGCTTCAAGCGCGGGAACGAAATTCTATTATATTCCGTGTATCACGCTCAATTGATAATCATGCGATATTGTACATTTTATATTCAATTAATCAGTAATCACACATAATACAATACACTGAAGGTATACGTATCAAATAAGCATTGTATACGTCATTCATAACTTCATAATATACATATAATTTTTATACCACATATTGCAACAAGATGAAGTTAATGCATAGAAACAAATGTATTGTGAATATTTTCACTATTACTACTGATCTTAACACACCTACCATGCAAAGTAAACTTTCTAAGCTACCTACTGATAATTTGAAACATTTCATGTTTGATTTTATTTTAATGCATACAACTGAAATCATGTGATATATAAGTCCAAGCCAATCAATTACCCTTATACCACTCTACTAGTAAACTACAATCTATCGTCATGTGGTATATGAATAACCTTATGTGGTGAGATTCCTATGAACTACACATAACCATATTAACACATACCAACAACATCAGTATTGTACGTAGGTAATTTTGATAATCTCTTAACATGAGTACATTTACAGTGTATAATGATAACTGTGAGCTCATTTCTCTCCATCTGTTATCTGCGAAATGCATATACACAATGGGCAATGGCTCTTCAAATAGATTTCACGCGTATAGGTATAACATATTTACTTTGATTAACATAGGTATAATAGGTATAAAGGTCCAAGGAAATTGCATGCATACAGAATCTTTCGTAGTCACTAATTCGATTGGGCTTATACCTATAACAAATCTATTCAAAACTAAAACTGAGGAATGTATGAATAATGACATGACAACAAAAATGTTCAGATACTTATATCAAACATTACTTTCTATACCAAAATAAATCTCTGATAGGCATACATTTTAACAATTAACAGGAACATCATAAGAAAATAAAATACTTAAAATATTTACGACAATATTTACCAAGCAGTTGTTCTTTTCATGTTTTAGGTACTATTTAAATACAAGCATCTACACAGAAATGACATATCAAACATATTGTAGAATGAGTTTTACATGGCTCAGGCCTGAAATATCCGTTTTCCTAAAATTTATTTTTCGCAAAATGTTTGCTTTTCAGAATGTCAACACGTCTTTTGCATAATGTCAGCTATTTAAAATTGCCTGTCTCCAAGAATGCCAGTTTTTGTATAATGTTCGCTTTTCAGAAAGTGCTTATTCTCAAAATGCCTGCAACCTCAAAATATCCGCCTTCTTATAACGTTGGCATTCCAGAAAAGTCTTATTCCGAAAATGTCTCCAATCATGGTCTTCAAATTTCATCTAAATCGGTTCAGCGGTTTAGCCGTGAAAGAGTTACAGACAGACAGACTTTCGCATTTATTAGCATTAATTTTAGTAAAAAACTAAACTACGAAAATCCCTTCGTTCGGGTACGAAACCGGTTGAGAACGAAAAATATTTTGTTCTAAAGCAGTAATTTTATATTAGGTATAGATATATTTATCTTATCAAAGTATGCAAGTAATTGAACTAGCGGGAAAGCAGAAATTATGGTAATGCTAATATTATAGGAATGTAAACATTATGAATGGACGACTTCCTGAGATTGTACACATTTTAAATAGCATACATTTTGAGAAAGCTGACAAAATAGAAGTGCTAACATTGTGAAAACGTAGACGCTTTGAGAATTGTACATTTTAGGAAAACAGACATTTCAGGCCTGAGCCTTTTACATATGTTCTGTAAACAGGCTAACAGATAACACCCACTAATGAACATCCCGCCAGCACCTACATTAGATAAACCAATTGATTTGTTACAATATGGTGATAAACATACACATAACAGCCAAATCGTTTTACTTTGGTATGCTTATACATTTTACTCATTTCCTTTTCATCACTTAACATCTGAATTTTAGATTTTGAATAGAACATGATAATTTTTTTTTTATTCATCCTAGCCTATATACGTCCCACAGCTGGGCACAGGCCTCGTCTCAGAACAAGAGGGCTCGGGCCATAGTTCCCACGCGGGCCCAGTGCGGATTAGGAACTTCACACGCACCATTGAATTGCTTCGCAGGTTTGTGCAGGTTTCCTCACGATGTTTTCCTTCACCGCAAAGCTCGTGGTAAATTTCAAATGTAATTCCGCACATGAATTTCGAAAAACTCAGAGGTGCGAGCCGGGGTTTGAACCCACGACCTTCAGGTTAAAATTATTTTATATTACTTTTTCAAATAATATGAAACTAAAGTTACACGCAGTGTAACCTTTGCCAAAATTTGGGCATAATTATAAAAAAATATATACAAAAAAAATATTAATTATGTATGGTACAAACTTAAAAGTACCATATTTAAATTGTACAGTGAAACATAAAATAACTAAAATAATAATCTAAATAAATTTATGTTAAAATTAAGCCTAAACTTACATGTCAGCAAGTCTGCCTAATATTACAAACAGATAAAATAATACAATATCCCATTAAATTCTAATATCATATTCTATCAATGAAAATCTGATTTACATGATAGTTGAATAGTTAGATTCATTTTTTACATAGTGTATTAAACAAAAGTATAGCAATGGACTACTTTATAACATTATTTTTCCTAAATTGTATGAAACTCAAATACAGCTTTTATATTCTTCTAACGCAATATTAACTTGATAGTCAGCAATAAAATTCATCTCAAAATTGTACATATGAGATTACAAATTCCTACTGGATCAGTGCAATGTTCACAAGTGTCTTTTATAAGATGCTCTCATATAGCATTTGTGTTGTTTATACTGCAACTGTGAACCTACTAGCAAAGTATGCTGTTCCTACTTGTATTCTGCTCACACGCACATTATTAAAACTGGTCCGCAAGCAAATCACAAACTTCTTGTGAGACAGATTCCTTGCTAGATCTTACTGTAAGTCTAAACATTTGAGCTTGTTTGTTCGGTTCCAACCGCATGAGGCATCCCACTTGTTGGACTCTAGTATGTACAATACCAGCACACACAAAGTTATCAGGATTTGGATCAATACCATCCAATAGCTGCATTCCAAATCCAGCTAGTTTGGTGCGTGTAGCTGTAATATCAATAGATCCCTGTGCCTTAAAAATTTTCTGTGCCCTTTGCTGTTCACCTCCCAAGTTTTTCCACCTTGCAAAGAAGGATTCTCCATTCATTTCAGTTGGCTCAAAGAATTTGTTTAAAGTCAGTGGAAGTTTCATTGTAATTTTTTGTGGTACATTGTTGTAGATAAATGAAACAGACATGCTTGGTGTATCTAGAAAATCTTCAATACACTCAGCAGTTAACATTTGTTGTATCTGGGCACCAGCTTCCAATATTGGTTCCATGGGTTTCATCTGGACATTTAACTTGTGCATATCAGTCCAGTGTAATTCTGGTTGAACACTTTGAATGGGGAATTGAGTCTTGTTGCCATAAAACAGGCCAATTCTGCCGAGATTCTGTCTAAATTCACTTTTAACTCCAATTTGAATCAATTCATTTTCAAATAGTACACCATTATTTTTAAATAAGAACTTCTTGATATTATTTTGTGCAACAGTACTTGGACTTATTTTTGGAGTGGTATACAAATCTCCAAGGACATCAAGTAAACCATTGCCTGTGGTGGGAGCAGCAGCACCAGGGGGTGTGGACAGACCCAAAAGGTCAGCACTGGACGCATTTGTATTATTTGTAGTGTTGACAACAGGGGCAGCAACTGTTGGAGGCTGAGGACTCTTAGACTCTCTCATGTCATCAGGAATACGTCCAGGCTTTTTCTTTTTCAGCACAGCCAGAATAGATGATTCTCTTTCAGGGAAAGCAGGCATTTCTTCCAATACTGTAGCCAAAACATCAGAACTGGCTACTATACTTAGCTGTAAGTACTCAGATGCACGCTGTTGTAACTCAACATCAGCTGAACGCAAGTTAGAGTCAGCTCGAAATACTTCTTGGACACGATTTTTGATCTCTGGAAACAGGTTGACCAGTTTAATGTATGTTGACAGCAATAGAGCTCTAGTTGCAGCTGAGCAGAGGTGATACTTTGAGTGGAGCAATTCAAATTGAACCAAAGGTGAGGACCTTGTGTCTCCTGCAATCAAATTGCCAAATTCACCAAGAATGTAGCCTCCAACTTTGACCATGTTTTCATGGCAAGTAGGTGCCTGCAAAGCTTCAAAAACAGTTTTAGCTGCATATCCCTGAACTTCCTCTCTGTTGATGACAATCTGAATAACTCGGTACCAGACCTCTTCAGACACATAGTCACCAGCAATTCTTATAAGATTAAGAATCACATCAACATACCAAGTATAATCAGTTGCATACTTTTCTGCCAATATGGCAACCTTCAGCACCATCTCTTCTCTGATGGAATAATCAGCTGTCTCTAAATATGCCAGCATTTCTTGCACTATTTCCTCAGCATTTGTTTTATCACACATAGCATATAGCAAATCTACTGCTTGCTGTCTAACTGAGACATCTTTCTCCATTTTCATTGAAAGAATGACTACTTCTTGATGTTTCTTTACAGCTTCATGTGAGAATTCAGAGGTAGCCAGATGACACATGGACTCAAGAGCCAAGTAACGCAAATTGGTTTCACGGTTGCTAAGGAATTGACCTAACTGATTGCATGCCCTCACCAACAAGTTAGGTTCACTGTCATTGTGAATGATGAGACTGATGGCCTCAAATAGAACAGCATTTTTAGCATTTGAGTGCTGCACTTTTTTGGATTTAGGAGGTTCCTGTGCTTTGTTGAATATAGTTTCTAGACATTCTGAAAGTCGACCTCTTACTCCAGGCTCCTCTGATGGTGGAGTGTAATTTTGAAGCAGTCGCAAAAGTTTAACTGAGAGCCAGGGGGCTGGCACAAAGTAATATGTATAATCTTGAAGATCTGTGTAGCTAGCAGTTACAATGCGGCTCAGTCTTGCCACAGCCAAGGTCACACATCCTTTGTATTCCTCTGGGTTCTTCTTCACCAATGCATCTATAAGAGATGTAGCAGCTGTCACAACTCCCATATGAGGATCATTCAATAAATGAATGATACGGGATGTCCACTCTCCTCCAGGTATAATTTCTGGTGATTTACGAAAAAGTCTAAGAAGGCAGAGAGCAGCAGACTGTTTAACAACATCCATAGTATCTCCAGAGACTAGAAGTTTAGGAATCTCAGTGGCAAAAGCTTCAGCCATATCTTTGCTACCAATATTGGCAATACATTGCAGAGCAAGGTTGACATGGATTGGATTACGCGACTGTAAGTCATTCTTGATACTCTGAATGATCAGCTTGATAAGGTCACTGTTGGTATTGACCAGCACAGATATAAACAGATACCCAATCTGTTTCTCAGAATACTTGTTGGAAGACAACAGATTGACCGCCTCCATGTGCCCGAAGTCGATATCGTGACCGAGCAGGAAGATGAATAACAATTTGCAGACATACTTCTTTTTCTGATATCCATCAAGGGTTTTGTCCCCTTTGAACTTACTTCTGATGTTTGCCAGTTCCTTATTGATCCGTTTTATCTCGGCTTCTTTACTTTTACAGTTTCTTATATCCGATATGAAGACTGCAAGTCCTCGCATTCCATCTCCCCTTACGGCAGGCATATTGCCAAGTGACTTGTCGAACACCAGTTTTATGCCTTTTCTTTACACCAGGGAAAAAGGTAAATCCGGGCACTATCACTACTCCAGGAGGCGTAAACTTAATGAATCGGCACCCAATCGCGATTAATCAATGCATTAGTAGCCGTCATCAATCAACGATAAAATAATTCGGCCGACCGAAGATGAGCTTTCTTCTACAACGCCTATATCTATGAAACTGAAACGTCAGACATTGAATTGAACTCATTGTTTATGGATCAATATTTAGTGAGAGTGAGTAGTTAGCGTAAATTTCTAGAAAAAATTAAAGACTTTAATATAGCTTCTCTACTATAAAGTTCACACAATAAAAAATTAAACACTGTTTTCTTTAAATAATTCAATTTTTTGTTTTTTAAATCAGAAGTTTTATTATGTTGGCTACAAAATTTCGATTGCATGTGGCATGTCGTTTGGTTTGTGCTAACTATCACAGATTACTAATATGTAGCTAGCTGCTAACTGTGGGGAGTGTATAAAAAAAAACCTCTAGTAATTTTGCGACTAAACAGAACATAGGTACTCTATTCCATTGTTTTTAAGTCTAAAATAACGTAAGAGACTCGCTCTCGTATTAAATAGTATAAGCTCCGATCAACGATTAGTATAAGTGTCAGAGGCTACTACGAAACTCGTTACTCGAAGTTCGTGTCGTAGTCCCCTGCTCTCGTATCAAACAGTGTAAGTGTCAGAGGGACCGTACGACACGAACTTCGAGTTACGAGTTTCGGAGTAGCCCAGCTGAGGGAACGCACGACACGAACTTCGAGTTTCGTAGTAGCCCTCAGTAGCCCTGCTGCACGTTAGTTTAGTACTATTATATATTATTCTGTGGCTGCACAATATCCCTATATAAAATATACTGTAGTCTTTGACCATATCGAATCGAAACGCAACGCAACCTCAACGCAACGCACCAAAGCCGCGCAGCAATAGGGCTGTTAAAGTAACGAAAACCTTGGTACCCGTTTGTATTCGTTACTATCGTATCGTTACTTTTGATGCGACCATGAAGCAGAAACACCGCATCCCGTCACCGTACGGTATGAACTGAACGAACGTACTTATAGAAAGCAAAACCGAAAGTATCGTTATCGTACATACATATCCATCCTATCGTATCGTCAGTCTAGAACTGTTTTTTTTAATGCGGTTCATAATGTTCTGATCTATATTTTTAAGTGATTATTGTAATAAATCTAAACTAATATTGTAATTATAATAATTAATTTTAATTTATGAGAATATTATAAAGCTGAAGAGTTGTTTTATTTGGTTGAACGCGCTACTCTTAGTAAAATAATTAAAGAATGACAGTTGAACCAGCAGGGCTACTATGAAACTCGGAGTATGTGTCATGCGGTCCCTCTGACACTTATACTATTTAATACGAGAGCGAGAGGGACGGTACGATACTAACTTCGAGTTTCGTAGTAGCCCTGCTGAACAGAGTTATACGGGCGATACGGGTTATACGGGTAACGAGACGTATTCGTGAGTAACGATTCGTTACTTCAAATCAGATGAAGTACTCGTTACTAGGGCTTCAAATACCGTTAAAATTTGATAACGTTATCGCTGTCAAACATATTTAACGTTAAACGATTACCGCTACTTATACAACTTTTTACCGGTACAAAAATGGTAACGTTACCAGCTATTCATAAAATTAACGTTAATTCAAAAGTATCGTTAAATCATAATGTAAAGTAAATTTAATTTACCCTTAGATTATATATTACTTAGATACATAATCAGACGGAAAAATGGGTACTACAAAACTCGGAAGTTTTCAACTGTGTTCCGAGTTTTAAGATTAGTCTTGTTTTGACCATAGATCGTGTCATTTGTCAACAATGGCTAAATGCTGCGTAAAAAAATGTGTGAATACCGGCTCAAAAATGAGAAAAAAGGATGGGATATTGTTAGAAAGTTTTCTTCGGGACTGTGTATCTAAGTAAATATATAATCTAAGAATTTACCGGTAAAAGTAACGTTAATTGGGTAACGATACTGTAATGTTCAGTTATCAATTAACGTTATATTTTAATACCGGTACTGGGTATTTTTATGATTTTACCGTTATGTAACATTACTTATAGTGTGAATTTGGTAACGTTAACAAGCCCTGCTCGTCAGTTCAGTAACGAATACATACATACGGTTTGCCACAGGCCTACGCAGCAAATTCAGTCAGGCAGTCAAGTCAGTTCAGTTCGTTTCGTTTTGTGCGTTGAGTGGTTGGTTATGGTTGTTGTATCACAAGACTGGAAATAGTGAATAAGTTAACAATTGTTTAAATCGCGTAGTGCTGCTATTATTTTGGGCATCTTACTAGTTTCGGTCCTAATCATGGTGTCGTTGATACCAGATGTAAGTTTGTAAATGACGAACCAAAGTACAAAAACAACTAATGAATGATGCAGTCTATTTTCTGGACAGGCAGAGTGCTATCACGTGCCATAAGGAATGGGATTTCAAGCTTATCCAATTCTGCTGAATTAAACGTTTCGAATAAGAAACATCCATATTTAGTATCAGTTGTCTGTGGTTTTCCTAAGGACATTGCTAATGGAAGAACACGTAAAGGACAATTCGGGGACGACGCATGGTTCTCTACCCAATTCAACAATGCGGATGTTATTGGTCAGTCTTTATTGCTGTTGTAATTTATAACAAAAAAAATAATTTTAGCCAATTTATAACATCTAAGCCTGAGCAGATGTATTGGAGTCAATTTGTAGTTTATTATCAGGCTATTGTTCTTATCCTTGACATTTCAACTCTAAACCTGACAAGATATTACAAACCTTTTACACAGTAGGGGATTTTGTAAATATTTTGATGGTACATACATACATAAACATTCAAATTTTCCCAATACTATTCCTTAATAGAATAGGCAATAAATAAACCTTGCAAAAACCCTTAATAAATAAATATTTCTTAATAAATTTATTTTTCGCTTACTAGGAGTTGCAGACGGAGTGGGGGGCTGGCGTGCTTACGGAATTGATCCTGGCGAATTCTCCTCCTATTTAATGAAAACATGCGAGAGACTAGTTCAAATGGGCCACTTCAAACTGTCTGAACCTGGGGATCTCTTGGCCAAGTCCTACTACGAGCTGCTCGAACACAAGAAGCCTATACTTGGTAAGTATGTACTAAAGTCCACACTGTATGAATGTTAACTAAACATCCAATTACAAGGTACAAAGTGCTGTTGTAGTTGAAATTGTACCTTAATGAGCATAAACAAGTCATCCATCCTGTTTGTAAATAGAGCTGTATACCACAAAGTACAGTCAAAATCTGTTATAACAACATTGAAGGGACTACTCATATTTAGTTGTAAAAACTGATAGTTTTAACAGCTGATGATGTTATTATTGAGTACTTAATACCTATTATTGAATGTGTGATTAATATACTCATGTATAAAATAAAACTACATTTTATTTATTTCACATGAAAGTTATAATGAAAAGACATCACATACTTAAATTATTTTTCATTTTTCTACATTAATAAAATCTCTCAACTCTCAAGCTTTGATATAATACGCGATTTTTCTTCTATAGTAATTTGTTTTCTTTTTCTTTGTGACATGTTAAAAGTTTCATGAATAACTCAACAATATTTTTTGGTGTGTCTTGTGTTCAGATAAGTAAAAAACTGACTGAAGAAAAATGAGAAAGCGGGCTTTGGGCATTGATTACCTCATACACGTGTATTTTGTTTCTGAGAATTACAACAGACGCTAAACTCCACACGTTTTTGCTTACTTTTGTCATCTTAATGACTATTTAGTTTGCCAGATGTGGATACTGTTACCTATTCAAATGTTTACAATACAGCTGGTCCTTCTAACAGATATAATTCTCTGAAAATATCAGTTAAATGTAGTTGCTTTAAGAGATATGTAATAAGCAATGTCGTTTATAAGGCGGTCTAATAGAATTCAGCCGGGACCTTTGATTTTGGTCAATATAACCGGTATGTTGCTCTAAACAATGTTGTCGTAAATGGTTTTTGACTGTAGATATGTCTACATTATAGTGTCAATACACATCTATGTAACTAATCTTATGGCAACTCCCATTGCACTTGGTTATTTTTTTTGAGGAAAAAAGACTGCACCTATAATTTTATTTACAAGGATTGTTTCCTTATAAAATGCACTTAATAACAACAGAACTAGTTTATTCATTGTAATGTTTATTATCTTATGAAAATTAATTCTGCTTATGAATATTGGAGTCTTCCATTAATTCCTAAATCAAGTAACAGAAACAGTATGAATTTTTTTCTTGCATTTACCACTAAGTGTGTGTTGTCTACCATCTCTTTATGGCAAAAAATATGAATCAATGCATTTTTACCATGCAAACCTTTTTAAATGGTTAAGGTACTATTTCAAAACACAGTCAATATTTTTTTTAATAAAAAAGTGTAAATGTAAGTAGAATGACCATAGTAGCACTCAAAGAGTACATTAATGAGTAACAACTGCCAAAGAGAATAGAATCACTATATATATGATAACAATAGCAGTGGGAAAGTGCTCTATTGTATGGATGGAGTGTCATTGTACTGCACTGAAGTAAACTAATTCCTGGATGTAAAAAAAATCGGTCAAGTGAGAGTGCGAGCGACTCGCGCATGAAGGGTTCCGCACCTCCGTACAATGTTTTAAAAATAAATAGTTCAGTAATATTTTTTTGTAAAAAATTCTAGTACAAGATTTTTTGCTGGCGGTACTTTTTGCCCCTGGTTACGAAAGTAGGTAGTTGTCAAGACAAATCAAATGAGACCAAAATCGATGCAGTCAGACAACATACAACATACAGGCAGCTTCAAAGTGATAAATTGAAAACCTTTAGTTTTTCGGTAAATACTGGACCAATTGTTATGATACTTTGCAGTCTAGTTTTAAATATCCTACTTAACCAGTAGTACTCGTATTTGTCCAGAGGCTGGGGACACCCTGTATAATCCGGTGTCTAGTCATTATAAACGGTTTTGGCTGTAGTTGTATAGTGTACAACTAAGGTTATTCCCTTAGGCAGCAGCACAGCGTGTGTGATGATCCTGGACCGGACGGAGAGCGTGGTCCGCGCGGCCAACATCGGCGACAGCGGCTTCATGGTGGTGCGCGGCGGCCGTTGCGTGCACCGCTCGCGCGACCAGCAGCACTACTTCAACACGCCCTACCAGCTCAGTCTGCCGCCGCCCGGACACGACCGGAATGTGCTCAGTGACAGGTATGATCGACAAATCGGGCTCCCTTTATCTTGCATAATATCGATTCTCCGAAATACACTTTGCATAACCGGTATCACATATTTTTTTTTAGCCGAATGATACTTTTGCATAATTATCAGTTCGAATAAAAGTCATTTCTCAGAATATTAAATGGCAGAACACTGTTATTGCCGAATATATACTTCTGCAGAATATTAAATAGCACAACAATAGTATCGCCGATTTGTATATGGCATAGCAAAATACTAGTCTGGACAATACAATAGTATTTTCACGGAATTTCATATAGTGCTAACCTTAACATGCCATAATGACATGGTTAAAGGAACGAACAGGTACCATAAAAATGTTTTTTTTTTTTTTTATACGACTGGATGGCAAACGAGCAAGTGGGTCTCCTGATGGTAAGAGATCACCACCGCCCATAAACATCTGCAACACCAGGGGTATTGCAGACGCGTTGCCAACCTAGAGGCCTATGATGGGATACCTCACGTGCCAGTAATTTCACCGGCTGTCTTACTCTCCACGCCGAAACACAACAATGCAAGCACTGCTGCTTCACGGCAGGATTAGCGAGCAAGATGGTGGTGGTGGTTGACTGGGGTTAAGGTTAAAAGGGCAACACACACATAGAACGCGGGCCGGGCGTCACAAACAGCGCGCGGGCCGAGCGCAGAGTTACCAACTATCAAAAATATTTATCCCTAAAGCTTAAGTTAAAGCTTAAGTTAAGTTAATGAAAATTTATACTTTAAAGTTGAATATTTCGCAAACAAATCACTGAATTGAAAAATAGTCTTAGTAACCCCCTAATGGTTTTAATTTAAAAGACCCCACACTATAGGGTTGGATGAGAAAAAAAAACATACTTTACGTCTATGGGAGGTACCCAAAAAAAAATTTTATTTTTTATTTTTCATTGTACCATTTTGTTGGGATAGTTTTCATATACAGTGGTGGTCATGTAATTAAGAACGATTTGAAGTTCCAGATTATTTTTAACTAAATCATGTCATGTGTAGTCGTGGTTCCTTCTTAGAAGTAACTAGTTACGTTATGAAATAGCCACATGAATAGAGCAAACGGGATTAAGAATAAAGAATAAAATTGCTGACATTTTTTTACAAATTTTGTTTTTATTCTCTTTAGTAACAAATTAAAAATAGTAATGAAGCTGGACAAATAATTAAGAACGATTTATTGAACTGCTCGAAAGTTTTTTTTATTTGAAACTTAGATTAACTAAATCACACTAACGTGAAGTTTGTACAGAAAAAAAAGGAATTTAATACATTTTAACTAAAATTAATAGTTAGTAGCATGTCCACGGCTTTTTATTACTGCCTTACACCGGCGAGGCATTGAATCTATCAATTTTTGACATTCGCAAGAGAGATAGAGTTCCATTCTTCTAAGAATACGTCATACAGTTCTCTTAAATTGCCACACTGTCGATTTGAAACCTTTTTCTTGACTTCGCACCAAAGATGCTCTATTGGGTTAAGATCGGGGCTGTTGGCTGGCCAATCTAAGACAGAAACTGATTGCGATGTGAGGAATTCCTTAACGGTACGTGCAGTATGCTTGGGATCATTGTCATGCTGGAATGTCCAAATAACCGGAAGCACGCCTTCAGCATATGGTAACATTGTTTCTTCCAGTATGTTTTTGTATTGAAATTGATCCATGTTTCCTTCTATCAGCCTAACAGGTCCAACACCATGTCCAGAAAAACATTCCCAAATTTTTACATTTCCCCCGCCATGCTTTAAAGTCACTTTTGTGTACTTTGGGTCGAATGCTTTATTTGAAGGCCATCTTACATATCGTTTGCCATCAGAACATACCCTATTTATTTTTGTCTCGTCAGAAAAAAGAACGTTTTTCCACTGTCTGACTGTCCAGTTTTCATATCTTCTTGCAAATGCAAGCCGGGCTTGCCTATGACACCGTTTCAACATAGGCACCTTCCTTGCTATCCTTCCGTGCAACTTTTCTTCTACCAAACGCCTTCGAATAATGCGTGCCGAGATTGCTGAAGGGTTGTTTTCGCCAAAATATTTTTTTCTTAACTCATTAGACGGTATTAGACCCTTTAAAAGGATTTTGTTTTGCCAAACGAACGATATTTCGATCATCTCGACGAGATGACTTTCTTTGTCTAGGTACACGCGGAACATTTGAAGTAGTTTGAGACGTGGCAAAATGCTTTATGGCGTGGAAAACCATAGTTTTTGAACATTGCAGATGATCGGCTATGTGTTTATACGACCAATTCTTGTCGCAAAGTTTTAGTATTACTTCTCTTGTAGATTTATCACAACTTTTATTTTTCTCCCCATTGTTTTTATATGAAGCAATCGCCTTTAAGACTTTTACGGCACTAAATGGCGCCAAAATTATTCGAATAATAACCTAAGACCACAAAGCGGCCGTCCGTTCTCTATATAAATTTGAATAAAAAATAAACTATTCAGCGTTCTTAATTATATGACCAGCCAGTAAGTAGTAATACTAGGTTTAGATGTAATGTATAAAGTTTATATATTTATTTTTTAGCCAATTATATGTATAAATGAGTTTACCGCTAGTACGGAAAAGTTTTACGATACCGAGAGAAGTACAGAAATATACACGCAGTTAGTAACACTTGTCAGTTTGAAAAAATCTTCTCTATAAAAAATCGTTCTTAATTATATGACCACAACTGTATATCCGTGCAAAATTACAGCTTTCTAGCATTGATAGTCCCTGAGCAAAACCGCGGACGGACAGACAGACAGAGACAAGACACGGCGAAACTATAAGGGTTCCGTTTTTGCCATTTTGGCTACGGAACCCTAAAAACCGTATTCATGCGCAGTAACTAGTTCATTTTGGCGAGAATAAAATCTTAGTTTTTTTTTATTTATTTTTTACTACAGAAAAATCTGATATTTTTTTTCATTGGCTAGTATAAACTTATTCCTGTCGATAAAAAAAATCAGCTACTTTTAAAAAATTCATCCATCGCCCATCATTACATAAATTGGATTTAATTAAGTAAGTAAATAAAGTTTGACCTTGGTGCGTAAGCGCGTTTGTCGTTTTCCACATATATCTCGCGGGCACTGTATGTATAATTCTGTGTCGAGTTGACAAAAATGTCGTATCTATTATTGGTTCTAGTTAACTGTTTTAATTTGTACTCCAAAAGTCGCCAGAGAAACTATTTTATTCGTCAAAACTTTTTTGCGGTCGCTAAGATTTAAGCGAAAGTCGTCACTTCTAGGGACTAAGTCACTAAACTGGCAACATTGATAGCCGCTGCGGGCCCGTCGCGGGTCCGACCCGCTCTCTGTGTGAATACAACGAACCGCGCGGCTCACGCGGCGGACACGACCCGACCCGCGCACGCTTTCTGTGTGTTGCCCTTAAGTTAAGGCCAGCAAAGTAAGCGTGCTGTGGCAGCAGCAGGCGTAGCGCCAGAACAGAACAGCAGCTAAATAAATAGGTTGGGTTAGGTTAGGTTAGAACTGCAGCCACAACAGCGCGCGAGCCGAGCGAGCGTGACGCGTCGCGGCAGCGGCCGGCGAAGCGCCAGAATCTTAGGTACTGCTCCCAATTAATGTTTAGTAAAATTTTATGCTGCTTTTTATTCTTATGCAAACTAAATACTATTGAGATATAATATCTTTCTGCGTAATACCCATTCGGACTTATAAATATTATTCTATTCTCATCGATATTATGCCATGTTAATATTCTGCTTTCCAAAATTATGAGAAATGATATTATGCGAAAAAATATATGCAAAAATTAATTCGGTGATGTGATGATTCTGCTCAAGGTTGTTATGTGAAACGAATCATGATATTCAATTTTCTGCAACATATTAGTGAACCCGACAAATCATCTATGAAAATAGTTAATGTCAACAGTGAGGCACTTGTCCCACTGCCGGCGAGGAAGCGATTAGCTATCGACATTTTCTCGCTCACGCTCAAGAAACGAACAATAGATATAGGTCCAGTATCAGTACAAGATACACATAGTATGGCTGGTATTTGATCACTTTGTTGTCCGTTCATCTGTCTGTCAAGACCCTTTTTCTCAGGAACGCATGAAAATAATAAAAACCGTATTTTGTACGGAATATTCCAAGTTTAATATATTTTATACCTTAAGCTGCTATTTACTCTTAAACTAGAGGTACTAATAATTCTCAAGAAAACTTAACCGTTATAGTTTTCCTTGTAAGTTTGTTATACTTTTCAAATTTTTTCACGCACCGGTTTAGATTTTAGAGGATTTTAGTGCAAACAAATCATTAAATCGAAAAATCGTTTTAGCAACCCCCTAATGGTTTTAAAATACCTATCCAACGATACCCCACTACAAGGTCGGATGAGAAAAAAAAAATCACCACCACTACGTCTATGGGAGGTATTCCAAATATATATATTTTTTTAATTTTTTATTGTACCATTTTGTCGGCATAGTTTACATGTATATTTGTGCAAAATTACAGCTTTCTAGCATTGATAGTCCCTGAGCAAAGCCGGGGACGGACGGATATACAGACTGACATGGTGAAACTATAAGGGTTCCGTTTTTGCCATTTTGGCTACGGAACCCTAAAAAAAAACTTCTAAGTCACAAAGAATTTCGCGCAATGACCTTCACTACTTGTCTCTGTCACTCGCGCGTGAATATTTAACGTCGCATTCGTACAAATTCATCTGTGCGAGTGCGACAGCAAATATTTACGCGCGAGCAACACAGTCTGTAGTGAAAGGTCATTGTACGATTTTCTTCTAGCTCCGCGACCAGACTTTAGTGAAACTTCATGCTGGCTTTCTTGAAAAAAAAAATGGTAATTTCATTTACTTTGGCCTTCCACACTGTACATGCCGTAGTCCTTCTTCAGTATCTTTAAGGCCTCGAACTGGACGCCAGCGGGCAACGTGTAGCCGGCGCCCGCAATACCGCGTAGCATAGCCGTGGGACGAAATACCTATACACCAGATTATACCACATTTTTCTGTTCTGTTGATAATATTCGGTGGAATAACCACTTTACGTTATCGAGCGCCAACCTGTATAGTATATTATCCGCATTACACAAACGAAACGGAACCTAACTTCACATGACTACCCTTTCTTGCAGTTCATAATCATCAATAATATTTAAGAATGACTTAGTTTATCTCTTTAATTCTGTCCAGATTATAAGCATTGCACCTTGTATTTACTGCTTATCTGGTGATACAGAATTTGTGACAACCAAGTTTATAAAAATAAATGACATGGGTAATGTCAACTCAGGTTTCTAGTCCTATGTGATTTTAAAATTATCTTTATATAGGGCAGAAGTACCGGTTTTGGCCACCTTAAGCCCGTTTTTGGCCAGTTGACATTTGAAGTCATATAAAAAGTTCCCAATCCGCACTGGGCCCGCGTGGGAACTATGGCCCAAGCCCTCTTGTTCTGAGAGGAGGCCTGTGCCCAGCAGTGGGACGTATATAGGCTGAATGATGATAAAAAGTTATAGTATTAAAATAATATATTTAGTGAGTTTTCATAAGTTTATACTGAAACGAGCCCCCGAGGTTTAGCTCCGTCGTCAGGGCTGCCATGGACAGAAGCCGATGGAAACAAATAATCGTATCCAAATGTAGACTGCCCGTTGATGACCACGATCCTCAGTCATGAGGGGACGACTGGAATGGATGGATACTGAAACGAATAAAGTTTGTAATGATTTATTACTATAAATTTATTTCAAACGATATTTAAACAATAAATGGCCACAAACGGTACAGTGGCCACAAACGGTACTTCTGACCTATACTCGAATTAATGTTTTACGATGTAATGTTACAGAATATGCTACCATTTTGTGTACATTATTGTATACCTACTAAATTTGTCTTCATATATAAGTATGTTACATCACTGTATCATTACATTGTATTAACATGGGAGCATGATCATCAGATATCACAAGTTTTCATTTAAAGTTTTATGTAAATTTCTTTCAATGTCATGACAGTAACCCGTGCGTAACAGCACATTTTAAATACATTAAAAAAGATATAAACGTAGCATTATAAATAAATATTGTTATTTATTGTTGCTATTTCAGACTATTAGATCAATTAAATTATCTCTCTGTTGTTATTATTGCCGTTAGAAGTACAGCAAAGGGTCAGATAAATCTGTAAACATAACATTCAAGGCTTTGTGGTACTAAAAGACTAGCAGTTTTACGTAATTAAATGCTAAATTTGCTTTCACAAACTAAAACGCAGTTCAGACACAGAATAAGTAATAGTACACAAGTGAGTGTTTGTGTAATGTTCTGTCTGTGTTATAAATAGGTAGTTTCCTGAAATATTAATTCGTGTACACGACATTTATTCAGGTTTTACGTGCATGTTTTCCGTTCAGACAAGAACAGAAATAACAACTGTGTCGAATAAGTATCCTTCTCTCGCCGGGTCGGTCCATAGTCTTAATGAAATCAGGAAAACGGTGCCAATTCTAAAAGTTTCAATTTGAAAAAAGAGTTAACAATCATTGACTACAGTTCCTGCACAGCAGAATAAACAGTACAGTTGTTGCATCTCACGAATGCGGGTGAGCCATACTTGTGTGCGTAGATACACATGCACGTTGTCTCCGTGTGCGTAACCTCGGGAGCGCTGAGTGCCGGCCGTAGGCGATCTGCTTTGTCTCGGAGAAAACTGCCGTGCCGACAGTCGCCTAGATATTGAAAATTTGTTAGGGTTGTCACAAAATAAGTTTTAAATAACAAACTAATAATTAACTCCGATCTGCGCGTACGAAGGCTTGCAAATTTTCGACGCCGCTCTGCCCCGCACATTTTCACAACGCCGCATAGTTATTCTGTCTAGGCGGCGCAGATCGACAACTTGTATGTTTTAATTTGTGGCACAGGGCGGACACGCCATACAAAATACGCGTTCTTGAATCTACATAGGCACGACGACGTCTGTACACGCGTCAATGTGTGCGTAAGACACACAGGGCTGACTATCGCAAAACCCTAGTACTATAGGGTATGTAGGTATGGCTTAGATGTGTAAATAAATGTAATCGTTAATCATATATTTTTATTTAAACCTACATAAATGTGTCTGTGTATGTATTTAAGCATTATTATTTTAAATTACTTACAATAAATATATGACTACAAACTTGAACGAATTATTCGGTACCTAATTAGTTATTTCATATATTAATCGCGATACTTTTAGAAAGTATTATTTATTTACAAAAGGAAGTAGGCAGGGTAGGAACCTCAATTTCTCGCGCGCCCACTGACAAGTTGGCGCTTGCTCGCGGACTCACGGCCACCGAGCCGAGCAATGAACTGCCGGCGCGCGGATTTTACGGAAAATTATGTGACTTTGTACGAGCGACAAATTATTAGAATATGATTGATTTTCGAGTTTTTAGGAAATAAATACAAATGAATGTTTTATAAATTAAAGTTTATTGTTTTAATCATTTGAGACCTTATTAATTAAAGATTACTTACACTAAAATATTTCCTTTTAAAGGATTTCTCTCTGAACATTCGATTGTTAAATCGTATGAAATATGTAATTATTGCTCCCGAACTTAGTGCCGTGCGACGGTGCGACCGACATACTCGTACATCGCGTTGCGCGCCCGACTGCTTTCCTGCGGTTTTCCTGCAATCTGCGCTTGAGGGGTGGGGTAACTCGAACCGGTGCGGGGCGGAGCGTGGCCATTCTGTACGTCAGTACTATTATATATTCTGTGTTTGTGGTTAGTATAGTGTATAGGTATAGTACTAATACCAATAGTAATAAGTCTTAAGGAGAAAGTTCCAATTCACTGAACCACCAATTGTCATACATTCAAGAAAGAGCAGTTTCTTGTAGATACTCCCTCCACACAATGTTGACGTAACAATAAAACGGAAATTTACCGCGTTCTGGTTTCTTTTCAACTCGTGTTTGAATATCAATATTAAAAGATACTTGTTGCAATAAATTTCAAATTGGGAGAGTAATTAGGTCGTTAGAGCTACATAAGGGTCAATCAGGGAACACCGATTTAAGACCGATTACTTAAAAACACGAAATTTATTTTTCCGTATTTCAAAATATCGATTTTTTAAATATCCGATTCTTATAACTCCGAAGAATGAAAAACAAGAAATGTTATTGGCCCGAAGTACAGTATTCCGATTATCAATTTTCCGAAATGACGTTCCTAATTTGGAAATACGACATTCGGCAAACTAAACTTCGTGTTTTTAATAATCGGAATCTTGAACCTCGAATTAATATCAATCAATTTCGGTAAATTGACCTGCATAGGTTAGGTTAGAATTGCGTCAAGGCGCGAAGCGGAGCTCCGCGAAGCGTTATTTTGGAATAATGCCAGATAAATTTTATTTAATCTTCTTATTTATGGAGTCTAGAACGATATTAAACAAGTATAGTACGATAAAAATACATCTATATATATATAAAAGAAGAAACTGACTGACTTATAGATCAATGCACAGCCCAAAGCGCTGGGCCTAGAAATTTGAAATTTGAAGTATATATTCCTTAATACACCGACGCGCACTAAGGAAGGATTTTTCGAAATTCCCACGGTATAGTGAAAATTAGGTGGGATTTGTATTTTATCTTCCAATTAATTACCCTATTTCCGTAACTATAATTATTAGAGACTTCAAATTTTGCATGCAAGTAAGTAATACTAACAGCTAAAAACAATTTTCAGGATTTATCAAAATTCCCACGGGATAGGGAATAAATGAGATTTATATTTTCGCTTTAAAGTGGCCCTAACTCCGGAATTATAAATAAGTATTAGGAACATCAAATTTGGCATGCATGTAGAATAATACTAACAGTTAAAAACATAACCCTCCTTCGGGCAGTCGGGTAAAAACTGTTTCAAAGATTTTTACATTACAAACTGTTTTTTTTATTTTGCCCGTGCGAAGCCGGGGTGGGTCGCTAGTATTCAATATACTCACTGCAAAACAAGTTTTTTTTCTTTCCATTAATGCTTATTTGCCGGGAATTGACGTCATCAGTGCACGCAGTTTTTGCATATGAAAAGATGCTGGTTACGCCTCAAAAGACAAAAACATGTTTAACCTTGCTTATGCCAACAACGTCCAGATTAGTTACGACAAAATTAGACAACACGATTACCTACCTACACATTAATAAACTTCAGCTCAAAATAGCTACCCAGCTAAATATGATGACATAGGTACCTACTCGTAGTACTCGTAGAACCGTAGCGTTGAACAGACTGCTAATGAAAGGTAATATTATGATCGACATCTTAGCTATGATTATTTCTCAAAAAGTTGTCTATTTTCAGTGGTCCACTTACCTATTTAAAAAAAATCCTGACGCTATTTGAATACAAATCCTTGTGGTAAAGGTGGTAAAAAGTCAGATAATCTTTGTTGTTGGATCCAATATAAAGTTTCGATGTAGTTACAAAATTACGATTTATTCCTCACAAGATTTCGTGACGTTTTCCTGACGTCTAGAAATTTTGGATGTTTTATGCAGATTTATGTTTTCTTGTCAATTTCATGACGGGACAACTTTTTGAGAAATGCTCCTATAGAGAGCAATTAAGTACCAGTAAGTTACCTACCCCTGGGAATGTAAAAATGCCAGAACTTGCTTAAGCTTAAGCGTACTTGTGCTAGCTTTGTACAAAATTGGTGAACGGTGATTAGCATTTACACTGTTTTTCCATACAAATGGATACGAAGTCATTAAAAGCGCCAGGCGCCATAGCTAATCGTTCAGACCATAAGTTGCGGTAGGTGCATAATTGATAATATGCAGATACAGATCTTTGTCGTTGCTGTGCTGACACATTTAACTACCTACCATTTCGGCTGTTAACAGGTCATATCTTTGACTATAACAAACTCCGCCTCACTGATAAAACAGTCCTGTTGTAATCTGTCAGATCAGAGGACAAAGGAAAGAACATCGTAAATAGTTTGATGTTGTGCGGCTTACAATCGCACCTCGCTTTCGGCATCAGAAGTCATGTGCTCATTCCACAATCGGGTGTTGTTATATTTCTGCATCTAATATTAGAGTTTTTAGCCTCACTGGACATTTGCCAATTCCGAACTCACGTGATATGTTTAAAATTTATGTAATAAGTAGTAATATCCCACGACTATGTTTTGTTTACGTTAGATTGTAAGCCGGGTAGATGCGACAGGGAACTACGCGTGACTCAGTCACATACGCTTTTAATTGCAACCCGTGTCTTGGGTTGGTCAGGCGCCGCTAGTCTTAAAATACGATAGCAGATGATTATAGCCACGAGTACTGCGAAGAGTTAACCCCTGTGAAATCAATTTGTTTGCAATGGTGTTCTATTATTATTATTATTAAAGGTCAAAAATACAACAAGTTACATTACAGGTCTTAGTCCTAAAGAGTAACAGGTTGGCAAAAGAGTAAAAAGTTGTTGTTGCAGCTTAGTTAATTGTTGCAATACTAATGGGTCTGCTCGGCTGAGATACCTAGTGAAATATAGGTTGCTAAAGTACAACCCTTCAACTGAACAATTAACATAAAATGGTGACATAACGGGTCTGATGCTCCAAATTTCCTCTTTTCGTAGAATTTGATCTGTTAGAATAATTATTACAGAAAATGTTTGCTTTAGCAGGCGTCGTAGTATGAGACATACGCAAATGCCCAGTCCTCAGTTGTGTTCCCAATTGCAGAGCAGTATAGGCAGGTTTGTCTTTTTATTGCTTGTGGTTTGAACCGGTTTTCCGGGTGGTAGACTTATGCGCTGATGGCTTAAAATTTACTAAATTGCCTTGACCTGGACGCACCACTTGGTTTGCACCCACTTTGCACTAAGTCAGCAACACCCTCTTTCCATGAGTTTGTTTTATGAATTGTGGACGCACGTGTAACATAAATTATCTACATCCAAATATAATGTTAGCAGCAATAGAAGCAATCAAAACTACCTAACTGACTTACAAAAGGATAATAGAAATTAATAATAACAATTACAACGTTGTGGATAATATTAACAGCATTATGCAGAAAACACGAATGTATGCACCAAACTTAGGGTGTTATTGGGGCGGGAGCAGATTTAAGCTTCAAGCGAACATATAGAAAAAAACAGAATCCAACTGTATATTTTTTTCCAACTACGCATCCGTCCCAAATTTCAAGTCAATTTGATCTCCAGATGTGGGTGAAATTCGATTTTCAAGATTTGACCCAAACACATACATACCTACAAGTGGCGTGGCGTCGTTATGGAATCCGGAGAGTGAGAGAAGCGTGAGTAGATATGTCTTCGAATGCAACTCCTCGCCGCGGTGTTAGTTTATAAAAGCATTGCGATATTTGTATCACTAGCGATATGTAAAAACTGTTGGCTACCCGCTGGGAATATAGTTGCTAGGACGCCACGCCACTGACACAAACATACTAACTAACACGGCAAGTTAAATAAAAGTCAAAGTCAAAATATCTTTGTTTAATTTAGGCTTTAACAAGCACTGTCAAAAAAAAATCTACCACCGTTTCGGAAAAACCTCTGTTGAGAAGAATCTGACAAGAAATTGAACAAGGTATATATTGTTTAAAACAGATTTACAACGTTATTTAATGATATTCAGTGTAATTTTCCCTCGGATACATTCGCTCTTACACCCACCTGACTGTGACCATCTATTTGTTCCAGCCCGGAGTCTGCGGACACGTCCGAGTTCCCGGTGGAGTGCGGGGACGTGATCCTAGTGGCGACGGACGGCGTGTTCGACAACGTGCCCGAGCCGGTGCTGCTGGCCGAGCTGCGGCGCGCGCGCGACCTCGCCGGCGACGCGCCGCGTCTGCAGGTAGCGACCATGTGTACACCCAAATCTGGGCATTGACTCGTTAATCCGTTAATCGTTAATTAACGAAGTTAACATTTCGACTAACGGATTAACTTTTAAGTTAAATTCAAAAAATATTAACGGACTCGTTAACGTCCGTTAAATGTCCCTAAATCCGTCAAAGTCAAAATATCTTTATTCAATTTAGGCTATAACAAGCACTTATGAATGTCAAAAAAATCTACCACTGGTTCGGAAAAACCTCTGTTGAGAAGAATCCGGCAAGAAACTCAACGAGGTATATTTTTATAGTCATACAAGGAACGTGTTTTTTTCAGCGTTTTTTAGTTGCTAGGCATAGTAAACCGTTGCTAGGCGGCCAAGGTGACAGCCCCTATGTTGAAATGTTTAGCTATCTAAATGCTGTTTTATAACTGTTCGTTTTTGTACAGCATTAAGATTAAATTATGAAATATATACAGGGTGTTTGGTAGCTCGGTGCAAAGCTTTAAGGGCTAAATTGGAACGAGAGACTTCCGACTGATGATGTGATCTACCTCAATACGGTATTTGACTATTTAGTATATGTTTTATGAATTAAAACTACACAATGCCTGTTATCGAATAGAAAAACAATTTTTAAGCTACCTTTACAAATAACAAAGTTATAAAGGTTTGAAATTCATGATTAGACAGAGAAAGACATACTGGCTTGTGACGTCACACGCCAGTACCGCCATACTTGCTGCATAGAGAAAAGCGTTTGAGAAAGAGACAGGTATATAGATTTTTCAAAAAATCACTATAAATCCAATTTTCAACCGATTTAAATTTTCTCTTCGCTAAACACTAGATAGTGTTTATCTATATTTTCGTAATAATATTAAGATATGGCAAAATCAGGAGTTGTCAAATAACGTATTATGAAAATGATCAATTTGAATCGTGTCCCAATAAAAAGGCTTCTCGCCAAAGTCGAAAATTTTTGGTAAGAACCTTTTTTGTTCGGGTTGGAGAACACTTGTCGGATCCTCACCGTGTCCACAGCGGAGTTCCACAGGGCTCGGTGCTTGGCCCAGTACTGTTTGACCTGTCCTTGAGCATGTGCAATATAAATAATGATAGCCCAATACTAAAAATTTTCACATTCTCTTCTCAGATCTAATTAGAGTGTTTTGGTTAACATTATTACCTTTGTATTGAAACACTCTATACTCGAGTTAAACAATAAATTGTTATTTAGACCCTAAAAAAACATTAATTTCACTAGCCTTCAAGGACAACACTGACCATGGAATTTTTAGAACTGTGTTCATGAATCATTTGTTTGTTGCTTATTTAATTCATTATTACGCTATATTATGCTTATTTATTAATTGCTTAGCACGTGTTTACTTCCTGGACTTCCTACTTATCGCCTTATTCCTATAGGTTATCTTAGTTGCTTTCGAATTTTCGAATTGTAAACATGGTGAGTCAAATCGCGTATTGACGAAAAAGCGACATATGATTAAATTTTTTTTACTCTCCAATTGGGATGCACCAAAAAAATAACCTATAGTTTTTATTTTATCTTTGGAAAGAATAGGATATTTTAAGATACCATTTTAATTGATTTCGAAATTGGATGAGTATTTAATTTTTTATATTTTTTTTACGAAATATGCTGGATGACGTCACCGTGAGACAGCCACGTTCCATTGCCTGGAAAAATTAAGGTCGTTCATAACATAATCTGTGGTATCACATTTTGACAATAATTCAAGCACGGCTTAGGGTCCTACATGAACCATGACAATATTTCTCTTCTTTTAGCTTCGATTATTCCTATGTTTATTTAATGTTTTGATAGTAAATAGATGTTTTTTTTATTAAAATCTGATATTTAAATTCTTTTGTACTTACTTGTAACGTAGTAATTTAATAATTTAATTTGTAAAAACACATTGGAAATACTCATATACATTTCGGACTTTACGATAAATGACAACTGTTTAAGGCCGGGTGCGCATCATGTGATTAAAGTTCTATCTTTGTCACTCTTTGCTATTAATAAGCAGGACAGCAACATTTTAAACTGGCAATTTGCTTAAGAGTGTAGACCTGCTTTATAACTGCCTTTGTGACGAGACACTGCAGGGGTCAAATGAGGGTCATTACTTAAATTTTGTTTATTTAATTCAGTTTGTCACATTTTTGGAATCTGATTTCTGAAAACGCTTCACAAAGCCTATTTCGCCAAATGGTTTTCGATTTATTAAATATCAAAAATTGGGACATCCCAATTAACGAAAACTGTATAACGCAATAAAATACCCGGTCCCTTCAATTTCGCTATGTACACACCGTATTATAAATTAGTTTTAAATATTATTGATTGTAAATGTATTATGTTAGTCTGTAAGGTATTTATTGTATGGGCCTAGTTGCCCGAAATAAATGAATTTATTATTATTATCATAATTATACAGTTTACACTGTAATCATTAATCAATATTCATTACGAAAATAATCAACATTTTCATCAGTTCATCACATAATGCCTTTTATATTTATACTTTTTAATATGTATGCAAAGAAACGTTATGCTTATTGAAAGTATGCCAAGTCATCATTATGACAATTCATTCATTCATTCATGTCATGATACAACATAGGGTTTTCAGTTATGCGAATTACTGTTATACGTAGTGAACTGTCATATCTTAGCTTACTGTATCTCATCATCTAATTATTTCATGTATTTATTGTTTAGTTCAACCTAGTGTATCGTATCCTCATTTCAGATAGTAACTGGTAGTTATCCCACCGAAAACTGGCTGATTATCAAACAAGTCGTCCACCTACCCACCGTGTCTCTGTCAACCTCGACACTGGCAGAATCATCAAAAAATTGATGGAGCCACTTTTCCTAAATTTGAATTGAATTGAATTAATAATTATGCGAAATAACGCTGATTTGGATTAGGAATAATACGTTATTTGAATTCATATAGACCCCCCGAACACATTTATATGCGTTGCCAAACAAAATGAATGTTGTATCAAGGTCCAGTAATAGACGGCCTGCGTCCCAACTATAACGTAGCTGCTGACACTGTCAATTGAAGTTGCATTGTAGTCGACACAACTGCACGCTACCTGCGATTGTGATGTTAGGGCAGTCGTCAGATGCGGTTACGTTGCAGCTGGAATTCAGTCCGTCTCAAATGGCCCTAACTAGTAAACATGAATGAAAGCCCAGACTACCCACATTTTCGTTCTCAACATTATTCTCGCAGCTACACTCTTATTTTTATATTTTATTGTTACACAGCAAACAACTACTTTATTCATAGAGAACGCCACAAGGCCGTTTGATGAAAATTTTGGCTGTACATCACAGTACAATGCAAAATAGTGAAAAAATCACATTTGCTGGCGTGCATTAAGTAGGCAGCGCTAGTGCTGGTGACGCGCTGCTGCAGTGCAAACTATCAACTGCCTACCCTGGAATTGACCCAATGCATGCCAATGAGGCCGGCGTTACTGATTTAGGCCATAATCATATCTAATCATCATTATCTCTAAGCACAAACATCCTTTCAGGCGGTCGCTAACTCCATCGCGTGGATGGCGCGAAACCTGTCCTTCGACCACTGCTACATGTCGCCTTTCGCAAAGAGCGCGAGGCAGAACGGGATCGATGCTATTGGTTAGTATCTATTTATTCTACGGTCACTTTAATAGAACGTGATAGTACATTGTGTCTTAAGGGTGGTGAGTAAGAAGTACGAAAGGGATTATTAGAAACCCGAAGTCTGAGCTTTCTGAGTCGAGCTTCGGAATTCCTTTATCGCCTGTAAAACATACCTACAATGTTTTTCATCATAATATTTGTAAGGAAACAAACTAATATTTCATAGATTATATATCTTCCGACTTCGGACTTCTAATAGACTCGTTCGTAATTCTTTATTAACCGCCCTTAAGAGACAATGCACTATTGCTTATGGAAGGAAACATGTCCGTTGTTTGGGTCAGCACTTCTTGTACAATTCTAACAATTCAAAATAAAATTATTAGTATATTTATTGTGTAAATAAATGATACCTTTCCCATTATTTAACTTTTTTTTAATCTTATAAATCCCGTAATGTTTTTTTTTCTTTCCCAGGGGGAAAACCAGACGACATAACGGTGCTACTGGCTATAGTAGCCCTATGAAAATGTCTCCCAACCGAGTTAGGCACTTTTTTTTCAAAGTTATTGCGAAATTAGTAGGTTAATTTAATCGACACCAAAAATCATTTTTCTAAAGTTAGTGTCGTATTGCGCTGGCCTGTCTGTTCGTCATCCTTTAGGAGCATTAGATGTGTGCTGTACTTGGAAATCCTGTAAAAGTAAAAAGCCTACTAGAGCCACATCGTCGCATTGTGATCTGACTACCTACTTATTTTAAATTTGTATACATTGTAAATTTAATTCATCAACAATGACAGCCTTAAACCATTAGTCACATTATGGTGATATATTGTGTGATGTGTAAAAGGAACTGTCATTTTCTTTAATCGTCAAAGAAAATCGATTGTTTTATCTTAGTGTACTTGATACAAGCAATGCAATTTGAAGTGATGGTAATGTTACAATCTAGTTGAGATTTTTTACCACTTTTTTGGAAATTCATTTATTTTTAAATGTGTATGAGGAGTGTATGGTATTGAGGCGCTTTGTGGTGATCAATGAGAAATCAATCAAACGATAGCACTGAATCGAGAGCGAATTTTTCGATGTTTGAATGAAGACTGAGATAGTTTTATGGTCCTTGTTGTTGTTACTGTAGATTTAAAAAAGTTACAAGCCATCATTAACTGAACACAACTAGAGGTTCTTTCTACTGTTTTTATTATTATTTTATATTTATTTGTTTAATACCCACACTATAAACTAAGTATTATATGTAATCACCAGATAGCGGAATTTTCATGGCATTTTTTGACCTGTCAGTGAATTCTCACTTTTCGACTTCCGATACACATGGGTATAAAGAAGATTAAAAGTAGAGGTAAATAATAGGCGACCTTAAGTTAAGGGCGATCTCTTACAATTAACTTTCGAGCCGTTGAAAATGTGAAATAGACATATGCAATGGACAATGAATGGATAACAATTTCTAATTTAATAATTTCAGTTCAGTTTCTTTTTCAATTTCATGTTGAAATTCTTCTGTTGTAATGTTTTCCTACAAGTTTTCCATTAATAGAAATAGATGATTTTTTTCCATATTTTCCGCTTTTTTAAACTACTTCTTTTACAGTCAAATATCCATTTGTATGCGGAAAAAGAACGCTACATAACATGATAAGTCTAATTTATCGACATCATTTAAGTAGAATCGATAAGTGAGTAATCACTATGACAGGTCAAAAAATGTCATGAAAGTTCCGCTCTGGTAATTACCAGAAGTTATTTTTATTTCTTCTAAATATTGTGGACATCAATAACTTTTGCGCTGTGACATTTTATAGTAAAGTTAATTTTATGTACAGAAAGATGATCATATTCTATAATTTAATAGTTCTTAAAGTGGACACAAGGGCTTAAAGCGTACTTTCTTTGGCTCTAGATAAGTAATCCGAGCAATTTCGCTATATTTGTTCACTCGCTCCATGATGTGGCATAAAATTGTAAACTTTATTTCACGCTTGATTTTAAACAAAAATGGTTGAATTGTTCATTCCGAGAATGTGGAAAGATTTAAATAAATTATGTAAATTAATTTTGAGGCTTTTAATTTTTAATCGATAGTGCAGGGCAGAGCGGTCTCGCTCAGGGATTTTCAATAATTTCAATACAGCAATTCTTTTTTTGCGACACCCTCTTCAAAGAAAGTTCCTGCGTCTAGCTCTAGATGGGTACGAATCTTAATATCGAAAATTAATATATCTAAAGTTAAAAAGTCGACGGTCAAAATATCGAAAGTAGGTTAGGTTAGGTTCGATATTTCGACCGTCGATCTTTCAATTTTCGATATTCAGACAGTCTAGAGTCAGTGTAAGTAATTAAAGAAACGGCTATAGGTAAAATTATTTATTGACTGGAAAGACCTTAGGTTTAATAAACCTAGATATAGTCGACCAAAAAAGTGTCTTAACTGTTTGATGAAGTTTCCAAAGAAAAGTATTATTATTATTATTACTATTCGGGATACAGTGGATTGTCACATTTTCTTGTAGGTAACTATAAATCTGTCGACGCATATCAAAATTGTCTAAGGCTGGCTACGCATCCTCCAGAGATGTGCGAGGAAAAGGCGAGGAAGCGTCCGGTGTACGAGAAAAAGTGCACATGAAAGCATCGCTAGCAATGAAACAAAATAATCCTATTCGTGTTTTTTTTTCTCGCACGTCTGGTAGATGCGCAGCCTTTGACGAAGACGATTACACTTCGTTTATTTTTTACAAGCTTTTATTTAATTTGCAATGTATGTATGTATGTATGTGCAGGTCGAATCTTGCAAGTTAAATTTGACTCAATTTCAGTTATCGGATTGACTTGAAATTTAGCATACTTATGTAAATCTGGTGGCAGGCAATAGGTATGTACATTAACCTGGTAGTGATATATTGGTAGTCCGGCCAGGATCGTCTCCGCAGGAGACTCCTCGACGGTCAATGCCATTGACTTGAAATTTGATACAGAAATGTAGTTTAGATGACAATGTAAGTACAGTCTTCAAAAAAATCTTGCATTAAGTTAAATTTTTGACAAAAACTTATTTTTATAAATATGGCTCTGTCTATCAGACGACAATTTTGCCAGTGTCTAGTGGGTTTCGCCGTTGTTGTTACTTTCTACGAAAATTAGTAATGTTTGTTCTCTGTTTAATTTAAAATGCAGTACGAATTTTTAAAGGCTTAGGCTTATGTGCGTCGACACAAATAATCTTTGACGTTAGGTTGTTAGCCATGAAGATTAAGATTAATAAAATTAAGGTTAGTAAAGCAATTTTTTGATCGACTCAAGGGAACCATACCTATATCACATACATGGATATTTCATAAAAAATATTTACAAGAGCAGTTTATATGCACTGTGAGTTCTGGAAAAAACCGGACATACCAACCCAAAGGCGTCAAGTTTCAAAAACAACACTGACAATCGACCAAGATTGCATTTGATCAAAAGAACTAAAACGAGATAACTGGTCAGAGGCGTCGTAATGTCCCTCAGGTAACAAAGGTAACAAAGCGTGCATAAATATCTGATACGACTCTATTTCTAGGGTTGGTAGGACGTGTCAGATATTTTTGCACACTCTGCTGTGGCAGGTATTAATGCAGTTGACTACTTCCATAGGGAGGTGTCATTTTCATCTCAGTTCATGCTATATAGGATTGATAAGTAGATTGATAATTTATTGAATCAGGCGTTACTTTGCGGAGGCACATATCAACGAACTAAAAGAATTTCTTTGCTCAACCGCGACCTTATGATAGCTAAGTTTAGTCAGTCAGTGTAGTGTGGTGGTGATGATGGATAGGTTTGTGTGATTTGTGTGTGTTCTTACAGTGCGGAGGTGGAGGAACTGCATGAACACGCATATCTTGCATAAACTTAGCTATCATAAGGTCGCGGGTGAGCTAAGAAATTCTTTTAGTTCATTAAGTAGACTGATGGTTGATCTAAAAATACTTAAAATATAACTTAAGCAGCATTCCGCACTACTAGGTTGATAAATCCGAGCGATTTAATATTCAATTGAGTTATAAGACAACACAATACTTTAATTAAGATGCTAATACGAATTCTAAATAGCCAGGTTTTGATTGAAATCTAAGACAGCCACCTAAACCGACAGCTATATAATATAATTAACCCAAAGATAAATTTGCATTAAACAATTTGAACTGTTAGGGACACAGAAGGAAACTGGCTTTGGTCTTGAATAAACAAATTTCTTTATTTATATTGCACTCTGACTGCCTATAATTTATATTTACAGTGCTTGAGATCTATCTGGCATCATTATTCTCATTGTCGTTCGGGTTTCGTCGCCAGTCGAAGCCGCCGGGACGAATGTCGGCAAGCTCTGGCAGTGGCACATAGTCGGGGTCTTCTGGGGCTGGATCAAAAAGCTTTTTCCTATAATAACAAAATATTTTTAGTGTTATGCAGTTACTCTAAATCAAATCAAGAAATAGTGGTCATTTTAGTAATGAAGTGAAATTAAATTTTAAGAATCAGTGACATTTTTGCCTCAATAGTAGTGATTAATGAATGATCATTTTCTGTAATTCAATAACACACTAATTAAATCCTAAATGATTAATGTTACATACATGGTCATCAATGCCAGTATTCCAGAGCTCCCAATGACAATAATAATAAACCACTTATTTCAGGCAATACGGCCCATACAATAAATACCTTAAAAACTAACATATATAAACATGCTCTTATTTCTTTAGTTACAGGAACTTACAACATTTTATACAAATAATACTTAAAATTATACCCTGTTGGGGCATAGCAATTCAATAATTGGTGTTTAAAACAGTTGCAAATTGTTAAAATTTAGGCAGTATCTCAAAAAAAACGAGTTATTTATACTATCACATAGCCTGAAACATTCTCTATCAGATGAACTAAGCAAATTGGCTGTATCTTGTCTACAACATGATCAAAAACCCCTATGAAACCAATTTACACATTTTCTCTGTTTACTCGAAATGTCTAAAAATGAGATACTACCAATTGCCTTATGAGGGCAGTATTGTTTTTTTAGCGCCACAAAGAACTAAGTGGTTCAGCCACATTTGAGCTTGATTGGAGTTCCTCTCTTATTTCCTACTATTTGCTTACTTATCCCATGATGTGTATTACATTGTTTGGCCTTGATTTCTTGAAGTATTCCTTAAATACACCTCACCTTCCACAGAAGAAAAACAATCAAATGTGACTTAAAAGTAAGTTAAATCAATTACTCACAAAAATTTTGGCGTCTTGAGTATTTTATGTCCTCCTCTCTTTGCTGGCAGCACATCCTCCATGAAGAAGTAAATGTGACCAATGGCCATGCCAACCAAATCTACAGATATTGCATTTCCAAGCAACACTGAGAAACCAAGCAGCACCCAGGGGAGATAGGGAGCCTGTAATCAATACATTTTTTTTATTATTAATACTGATGATGTTTCATGGCCTACTTAGCCCGGAGATAAAGAGATGATGTTGTATGTTCTCACCAAGATACTTATTAAAATAAAGAAAATAATTGATTAATAAACTACAACCTTTTAACTAGCAGAGCAGCAACATTAATTGTAAGAAAACTGCATACTTGTTATCAACAATTTACAATAATAACAATTAAAAGTTATCAATCACTTGTAAAATTCCATAACAAATTCAAAATGGTATTAGTATAAGTACCACTAGAGATAATCATGCTAAAGTTTTTAATAGCCGTTTTAAACCTTTGAACAGCAATACCTACAAGCACAGAGTAGATAATATAACAGAGAGACCACCTAGTACAAGCAAATGGTATCACCCTAATACTGGCTATTTTTCTTTCCTTCGATTTTCCAATAGATGGTACCAGTGAGAACACAAATAACACGATATGTATTGCCATCTAGTGAGCCACTAAGAATACGGTACACTGACAACAACCAACAAACTCACCAACTGAGCCTAGACAACTATTATAGATTATTTACGTTGTTAGAAAAGAATGGCATGTTTCTCTCTAATAGTTTCGACGAATGTGTGCAAGCATGGGTCAAGCCCAGCAAGCGCATTGGGGTTATTCGCCATCTAGCGTCACAATTGCAAAACACTACGAAAGCCTCATAGCTGAAATGTAGCCACATGTAGCCTATACTTTCGTATTCTCCATTTATTATTTTTATGGTGTTTCAAATTTAGGAGTTGAATTAAGGTTGATGTGAAGTTGTGTTTATAAAATATGCTAGTCTTTATTGTTTGCTAGTTAATATTTCTACTTAATTCGGCTTATTCACATTTTATAATTTACAAATGTTAATAGTAGTGCCATCTATTGCTGTTTTTTTGTATTAAATATAGCTTGTAGGGATTGTTAGGCCATGACTACAAGAAATAGCTCAACAAATTTTAGCAAATTTGCATCACCATTTTTTTTGATTATAAAACAGAAAATGGTTTGTTGTATTTAGTATGTACCTTACCTAGTAAACTAGCTGTGATTATATAAAAATTATAAGATTCTTACCTGGAAATTCATAAGGCCGAAAAAGTTCATGCGGACAAAAACATTCCTTCGTGACCACACATACACAATCATTATTGTAAATGCTTGACCTAGAAACAATATGTTAACGAAGAATGCACACAACTGGAAATTAGAGTTAACGAAATATTGTCAGTTGTTTTTTTTTTAAGATATCTCGTTTTTTCTTATACATACAGTGGATAGGTTAGAATTGAATGCTCAGAAACTGTTGTGTCCACCAGAAGTATCATATACAGAGAAAAATTACATTTTAGGATTGAAACTATGATCAGATCAGACACTAAGTAAATAGGCTAGGTAAGAGCCATTTGGTCAACAAATTTAAAAAGGATACAATCATCAGAATTCCTCCAAACATGAACATGACTACAAAGTCTGCTGTTCTTCCTCTAAATGAACCTTCCTCCAACATTCGGCAATATCTATATGTAAATATCATATTGAAGAAGAAATTAAATCCTAAATTGCCAAAGAACAGGAATGTGGATAGCAGCCGCCATAGCTGATACCTCCTTAGAATTAGGATTGGGTTGAAGTACAGTTGAAATGGAGACACCAAGTCCAGTTGCTGAAAAAAAAAAACATTAACCAATTTCTTGACATACATTCACATATTCTGTTTATCAGGGAGCTAACATGAGGGTACTTACGACTGCTAAAGTGGTGACAACACAGGCAGTAGTATAAGCTCTAGTCACAGGAGGTATGAGCATATATTCTTGAAGGAGAGTTTGATAAGCCATTATAACACATTAAATAATAAACACGTAAACCAAGTTCTCAGCTAACAAGAAACTACAAAATGAAATTAGCTGATAGATAAGTCACGGATACAACATGATTGGGCCACATCAGAATTGCAGGAAATGTTACTCGATCACTTGTCAGTAAAAATACTAGATTGGATTATGACACGGCATCACTCTCATGATTGCAATAATTGTCCTTATTATATAACTATTTTGAGCTTTCCGCGATTTCTCATATATTTGCAAAAGAAAATCAAAGGGAAAACATTTTATGATTTTAACTTCATGATGCGTTCAAAACAAATACAATTCGTCAGTCAAATTTGATTTATCTACTGTCATCATACATCCCTTCATCTGAAATATTTAAAAATGAACGCAGTATTCTACACTGTTTCAGATACCTTTAAAAACGTAACGTCGTTTAACAGGACACGACATTTTATGAATATTGTGATTTTAAGAAAAATATATCTTCTCAAATGTCAGCTATGCGCATGTCACTGTCACCTGTTCCATAGAGAGAGACAGTAACGTAACCGTAACTTCTTTCTTTCTGTCAGTTCTATATTGAGTTTTTGTTTTTGGGCCTGACCTGACTATTCTAATCTAAAGTGTAGTAAATAAAACTGTAAACTACAATTTAAATTACGTATAGATATAAATATATGTTAAATTAAGTATAAGTCTACATTTAAAATTAAAAGTTGATTGCTATTTAGTGAATCTGATAAAGATCAAAAATGGATCCCAAAGATGCTAGTGAGCATTTAGTAGCTTTAAAAGTAATGAGGCTTACAAAACCAGCTCTCATAAGCCCTAAAATTCTCACATGCGATTCAAAAGACTTGCCAGGTAATATATTTAATAATTATCTCAAGGATGATGCCACCTCTGTTACACAAATGGAAACCCTAGCAGCAGGTCAGTTCTTATTGCTGCCTCAAAGTTTTGGAAATATTTACTTAGGAGAAACGTTTTCTTGTTATGTCTGTGTACACAATGAGACTAATCAGCCGGTGCAAAGTGTTTCCATCAAAGCAGACTTGCAGACAAACTCTCAGAGGATACCACTCACCACTCCACAGAGTCAAACTCCCTCTATGCTTGATGTTGATGACACCCTCAGTGACGTCATTCATCACGAAGTGAAAGACTTAGGTACCCACATTCTGGTCTGTGAAGTAACTTATATGTCTAATTACAACACGTTGGCGTCATTTAGAAAGTTTTTCAAATTTGAAGTCATGAAACCACTAGATGTCAAGACAAAGTTCTACAATGCAGAATCAGACGATGTGTACTTGGAAGCACAAGTACAGAACATTACATCAGGGCCCATCACCCTTGATCAAGTGTCTCTGGAGAGCTCTCAACAATTCACAGTCAAGTCTTTGAATGAAGATGACAATGGCGAGTCTGTATTTGGTGATGTCACTTTGCTGCAGCCTCAGGAAAGCTGCCAGTATTTGTACTGCTTGACACCCAAAGAAAATATTTCTAAGGAAATCAGATTGCTTGCTGCTGCAAAGAATATTGGCAAACTTGATATAGTATGGAGATCAAATTTAGGAGAGAAAGGGAGGTTGCAAACTAGCCAATTGCAAAGAGTGACTCCGGACTATGGTGATATCAGACTGACTTATGAGAATGTGCCAAGCAAAGTTCCAGTTGATGAACCTTTTAAATTTAATTGTAAAATAGTGAATGCCAGTGAGAGGACACTTGATCTGGTTCTGAAGTTGCTGTCACATACAGACTCCAGCCTGCTGTGGTGCGGCATTTCTAACAGGAAGCTGGAGCCCATAGAGCCGGGCGGCTCAGTGCTGGTGGACCTGACAGCACTGCCAATGAATACTGGCCTCCACCACATTACAGGAGTAGCTTTAGTAGATACATTTTTGAAAAGAACATACAATTATGATGATTTAGCATCTATTTTTGTTTACTAGATTAATTATGCAATATAATGTGATATAGGTGTGCTTGTATCCTTGTAAACTTATTTTAAATTATGTTATTTAATAAGCTTGCATGACACTATGTTGATATATAATTCATGAATTTTTTAGTATTCAAGTTTTATATAATCTAATTAATCTATTGTTATTTTTTTATTTATAATATTGAATTATATGAATAAGGCAACAAGTGCTTATACAGTGTTTCCTAATCTATAAAGTAAAATAAAATAAAAAACAATTTCATTCACTTTGTGGTTGGCTCTGTAAGATGGAATTATGAAGAAATTATTTAATGCTAATTAAATAGTATGGAATAAAAATGGATATTTCTTTTCTTTTCATTTCATTGTTTCGACATTTAAAATAATTAGATGTATAGTTTTTTTCTATAGGGATGGCCCGAATGTTAGTATTAGAACATTGAGCATGAGCATGACTGTGTAGCATGCTTGTAGCATGCTTCTGCAGGGCTACTACGAAACTGGAAACTCGAAGTTCGTATCGTACCGTCTCTCGCTCTCGTATTAAATAGCATGTGTCAGAGGGACCGCACGACACGAATTTCGAGTTTCGAGTTTCGTAGTAGCCCTGCTGTTTCGCAAATGGTGCTCAGTTCAGATATTCTCGTTAAGTTTCATTTCAATTTAATTTAACGAATAACTTGTAGTAATTTTCCCTCATAGATTAATAAAAGTCAATAGGTGCGAGTCGAGGCTTGTTTGAGTTTAAAAAAGAAACAATTTTGTTTGAGATCACTAGTAGTTGCTAGTAGGTAAAGCCTGAGACTTATATATTTTTTGTAATCATTTAAGTTTTTTGATGTTCGTGTTATCTAAGCTGAATGGTCTTGAAACATGAAATCTTGTTTACAATTGAAAAAAAGTTGACAAGACAATGACAGATGTCACTTCTGTCAATTGTCAAATTTGTCAAATCAAAGTAAACTGCGGAGTCCTTCCTACCCTTATTAGTCTGTGTTCCTACCATCCAATTCAGCCAGTCCAGCCAGTTCCATCCATTCCATTCCAGTATCTACTCTACAGTGCTTGTGTGTAGATCTTCCAGCTTTATCAGTAAAGTTTCCTTGAAAGAAAAACGTGTTATTGAATGAAAATTTTGAGCTACCGATAAACTAACATGGTGCTAACTAAAGAATATAAAATTTGCATGCCCATGACTGTGGAAGAGGTGAGTGTTCAGTAAAATCAAAACACTTCGTGTATCATATAATTAAATTAATTAGCTTTATTAGTTTACAGGAGTCATTTGATATTTACCTCTGTTTATTGCGCCGTGCGCGTAAATTTAATCCCTGTTATCTTTATTACTGGTAAAATCCTAATATGATTTTATTCATAAATTAACAGTACCGCATCGGGCAATTGTACATGATAGCTCGTCATAGCTTTGAGCAGTCCAGTGACGGGGAAGGCGTTGAAGTGGTCGCCAACGAGCAGGTGAATGATGAAGTCAATGGACAAGGCCAATATACAGAGAAAAGGATTCACCTTTCTAGGTCAGGAATTAATTAATTATTTCAGTTGCTGTTACTTTTCTGTTACTTTACCTGCCACATTTATTTTTTACGGGGTACTGATCATTCAACTTATTCCTTAACCCGGCGATACTCTCTAGGTATTTACAACTGCGGATACTTGCTACCGGGTAAAAAATACCCAGGAATTTAAATAGGTATTAGGTATATTTAATAAAGAAAGTAACATTTTTAAATATTTACTTTTACAAAGCATAATTGATGTTGTTGTCCATAAATAAAACTAAAAATTATAACAATTTTTTACATTTATTTACTAATGAGGGCTCAATCTAAAAAAATATCAAAATTAGACCTTTTTTATTCTTTTTTTATTTAGATCCATCACAGCTCCACCATTTTCTTTCCCTTTTCCCTTTGGCCTTCACTATAACATAAGCATTGATGCCACCCAGGTTTAGAAGACCATAAAATAGTACCAATGGCCATCTGGTTGCACAAGCCACTGAAAAGGTTGCACAGAGTTTCTCCATAACATCTAGATACATTGCATATACTTTTGTTGTAGTCCAGTATCATTTCTGAGTCTTGTTCTTCTCCAGAACCTTTTTTTCCGTTGTGATGCATCGTAGATGCCAAAAGTTTTCCTTTTCCTCCTCAAAATCCTCCATTTCTGATCCACTTTCATTCTCGCTATATTTTTTTCTGGGGGCTGTTCAATATCACTATCTTTCAGCGGATTATTAATTATTTGAGTGCCTTAACAAGAAAACATAAATGTAAATATAAAAAAAAAAACATAACAAAAACCGTTGCTACTGGGTATTTTTCACCCATAAGTACTTTATGCATCTGTAGTCATCAAACACAGCACAAGTAACTAACCGATTTGGGGGTACACATACGTTATCTATCCACTAGAAGCTACTTAAAAAGCCAAGCTGCTAAGATGAAGAAGAAAAAAGTTAGGACAAGAATTACCTACCGTGTGGTATTTTTTACCCTGTAGCGAGTATTCTAGGGTTAATGGAGGTTATACAAAGGCTATATTTGTGATAATTTTGGTCCATTGGAGCTAGTGGTCGACATAGCAGGTGGTGGCAGGTTTTTTACTCAATCACATAAAAACGGCTCTGCTGATTTAGATGAAATTTGGCAGACAGTTTATAACCTGGATTAACACAGGATACTTTTATTCCAAGAAAACGGCATCCCCTAAGCAGTAATAAATTATCTCATTACAAATGAAGTCTTAAAACTTGTGTCAAAACAAGCAACAGTTAGTTTTTGATAAATGCTGATATTGAAATTGGAGAGCTTTTGAAAAAGAAAAATTGTGGACAGGTGAATCCAACTTGGGAAAGTTTGTATAACAAATTATCATAATGTGCAATTTTGCACCACTCAGCTCATACCCCTAGTAATCTCCTTCAAGAAATAGGTTGAATTACCAGTCACTGTACACAAAGGTCCACAATTACACTTGTTAGACTAACTGAAATATAATTTATTGAATCAGGTGTTGCTTTGCTTTAAAAAAAAAAGTTGCAGGTGAGCAAAGTAATTGTTTTAGTTCATTAACTAAATAAAATATATTCAAAGTGAAATGCATTTGAAAATGTTATAAGTACTTTTTAGTAATTCTTGTAACAATTATTTTTCAGTGGTAAAAGTATTAAAACAATATTTTTATTATTTTTTAGTCATCTGCCCTACTGGATTCAATCAATGACACCAAAAATATTTTACATCACTGAAAAGGCTTGGAATTATTATCCCTTCACCATAACTGGTAATATACTTATTTAGTTAAATTCAAATATCTTGTTGATGATGTGCATTCCTTTCCTAATGAAATTTTTCTTTTTCATGTTTGCTGCACAGAATACACTGTAAGTTATTATTATTTAGATATATTTGTCATAACATAATTCAATAAAAATATATTTTTTTTGGTAAAAATGTAATTTTTAATACAAGCTTTTTTTTTGCTGACTGTACTTTTTGTTGACTACTTGCATTGTCACCAAAACTACAGTTGCATACCAAATTTCAAGTTGATGCTATTAACCATTGAAGAGTTCCGTCCTGCAGAGACGATCTTGGCTGGACTACCAGGATGTAACTACTAGATTATTGTATTGTCACGCGATTTACATAAGTATTCCAAATTTCAAGTCAATCTGACTACTGGAAGTTGGTCAAAAACTTACCAGATTTGACTACAGACAGACAGACAGACAACGGGAGAGGTGAAACTAAATAAAAGCTTGTAAAAATGAGTGATCTATCCCATGGGAATTTTGTAATTTCCCGAATAAAAAGTAGCTTTTGTCATTTCACATAATATGTAAGAATTTTTTAAATCAGCTACGAAATTGAATTTATTTATTTCTACCCCGCGGGAATTTTGCATTATCCCGGATAAAAGTAGTCTATGTCAATCAAGAATAGTGTAGCTTACTAACGGTAAAAGATTTTTTTTAAATCGGCTCAATAGTTTCAGAGATTCGACTACAAACAAAGAAGCGAAAAAATTTAAATATTTTCCTATCCCGTGGGAATTTCGAAAAATCTTTTCTTAGTGCGCGTCTACATCTATTAAGGAACATATATTCCAAATTTCAAGTTTCTAGCCCCAGCGGTTTGGGCTGTGCGTTGATCTATAAGTCAGTCAGTCAGTCAGTCAGTTTTTTCTTTTATATATATAGATATCCGCATTGGACCCGCGTGGGTATTACGGCTTAGCCAAGCCCTCATCCTGAGACGAGGCCTGTGCCCGGGTCTCGGTCCCGATCCATACCGTCGTATGTCCTAAAGTCAAGTGCCATACCAATTTTGTCCTTAACGCTGTTGACATATCGTTCATTAGCCATAAAGATTATAAGCCATAATGTTTCTTATGTCCTAAGAGTCATAAGCCATAATATTACATTACCTAATGCTCAAAATACCTAATTACTTTAGCCATAATATAACATGACCTAATGCCAAAATACCTAATTTGTTCTGTACTAATATTATAACAAATAACATCTTATGTCCTAATGTAATGTTCGTCCTAATCATCATTTGCCATAACGCTTTTTTCTCTGAAACCGTAATTTTTTCAGGGTTGTTATAAAATAAACCTATCCTAACCTATACAGTTTTACAGAATGACCACTTCAAAATTTCTGAAATATTTACGGTTTCAGAAAAAAACCGTTATGGCAAATGATGATTAGGACAAACAGTACATTAGGACATACGATGTTATGGATCGCGAATGGCACCCGAACTGCGTCCCCAACGGAAACGAACTGCTACCAGAAAAGTAGGTTAGGTTAGGTTAGAACTGCGTCCCCAACGGAAGCAAACTGCTACCAGAAAAATAGGTTAGGTTAGGTTAGAACTGCGTCCCCAACAGAAACGAACTGCTACTAGAAAAGTAGATTAGATTAGGTTATAACTGCGTCCCCAATGCAAGCAAACTGCTACCAGAAAAGTAGGTTAGGTTAGGTTAGAACGGCGTCCCCAACAGAAACGAACTGCTACCAGAAAAGTAGGTTAGGTTAGAACTGCGTCCCCAACAGAAACGAACTGCTACCAGAAAATATGTTAGGTTAGGTTAGCACTGAGTCCCCAAAGGAATCGAACTGTTACTAGTGTTAAATCTTAGAGTAAACGTTAAGTATATTTTATGACAAATAGTGTTTAGGGCAAACGTCGTTATGGCAAGAGATCATTATGACCAAAGTTATGAGGAAAAATACAATTAGGACAAAATAAATTAGGGATTCCATTCCAATATATACCCATGATTATGGCATTCACTGTTAGGATATATAACTATTAGGACATATGAACATTAGTACTAAAGACGATAGTGCACATAAGTATTAGGACATACAATACTAGGGTAAAAAAAGTTATGGCACTTACATTAGGGAATACGTTGTTATGGCAAAAGATCATTATGACCAAAGTTATTAGGGAACATACAATTAGGACAAAAGATATTAGGGACTCCAATATAGTCCCCTGTGCCCTGCTATGGAACGTATATACTCGTATGCTTATGATATGATGGATAGGATGATGATGATAATTCAATAGTTATTAGTTAGTACTAAATATATTGTTTTCCTTTTTATTCCAGTGCTCGTTTATTCCCAAATTCTCGATATCAATCCAAACAAGGTATGAAGATAACAATGGCACAACTGAAAATGTAAGTAAGTAGTGCTATGCTACAATGTAAGTAAGTAGTGCTATGCTACAATTTATTCTGTCATGTCACAGTTCCACTAATTATTGTTACTACGATTACCCCAACTACAAATGGGCATAATGATAAATAAGATTTTTTGTGAATATGTTTGTTAGTCATACATGGAATGCCGAATTTTGATAAAATTTGTTATAGAGATAGTTGAAGTCCCACGGAAAAACATAAGATACTTTTATCGTAGAAAATTGAAAAGTTTTCGCGGGAAAGTCATGTGCAACAGCTAAAGTACTCTGTAGTTTATTCCTTTTGCAGTGTTTAGGACTAACCCCAGAAGAACTAGAAAGTCGGGAGGTTGATTTCCTAGATATTGCTTATGATGAGATCAAACCACATCATTACAAAGAGGCAGAGGATCCTAAATTCTTCAAATCTGAGAAGACAGGACGCGGGCCTCTTGTTGAAGGATGGAGGGACACACACCAGCCCATCATGTGCTGTTACAAAGTTGTCCATGTCAAGTTTGAAGTCTGGGGATTGCAGACACGTGTTGAAGAATATGTACAGGGGGTAAGGAAAAAATCGATAATAACAAATTATTTTTCACTTCTCATGCTCTTAAAGTTAGAGTTTATGCTGAATCTAGGCGACATAAAGTGACTTTTTATGCTCTAGTGCATAAAGTAAAATCTTCGTCTAAGACCAAGGCAATCAGGTGTAAACAGCCACAAACAAAGAAGTTTCTACATATATTTTTTAATAATTTAAATTTTTATAAAACTAAAAATCAATCATATCAACCAAAATAGATCAGTAAAACTAAAAATTCATAATTATAATAGTAATGCGTGAACAATAAAAGGTACATATTAGGTGAACAATTGTTTCCACTCTTGCTATTTCATTTCCTCGCCATCGAAGTGAAAAGCAGAGTGTAAAACTCGAGCATTAAACCCATTTTCCCCTCGACACGTGTCTATCCATATCCAGCTATATGAACGTCTTGGGTAAAATAACTCATTTTATGCTCTTGTTGTACAATCTACTATTATACATCACTACAATTAAAATACAACGATCAGCTTTGTCAGTAAGAAGTATAATAGTAAATGCATGTCACTGATACTAGGTAAGTACCTTAATACCACAACCCTTCCTTTTGCCTTGCGGTTTATAGGTACCCATTATACTGGCTACATTCCCTCTGTATCACAATGGATTCTTTTTGAACCAGCCACGATCACATTCAGGATCGCATCAATTCGCAAATTTAAATAATAAAAATGAGTTTGTTACACATACAAATAAAACCTAAAGTCAAGTTGATTTTCCTTCCTCATTGCAGGCCATTCGCGAGATTCTGTTACTGGGTCACCGGCAAGCATTTGCATGGATGGATGACTGGTATAACATGACCATTGATGATGTTCGAGCTTATGAAAAAGATATGCAAGCCAAAACTAATAACAAGGTAAAATAAAAAAAAAACCACCTAATTTTTTTGTCATAAATTAGAAAATTGCAGAATAAAGGAATCCAGTTGTTCCTTTAATAAAAAAAGAGGTTAGGTTAGTTTATATACAGGACCTTCACTGAAGTGTTTGGCTTTATTTTGAAGTTTTTATTCACTGTGGTTAATCTTCGTCTCTACCTTCTTCCAGTTGAAGACTGAAGACGCGGCAACAGAGGGTCAAAAGTCGCCAGCTTCACCGAAAACACCAAAGACTCCAAAATCACCTCAAACACCGAAAACGCCCCAAAGTGGGGGATCTACGCCCACAGCGGAAACTCGTTCATGGTTTACGTGGTCATAAACATGAAAATATAGTAACAATTAGGGACTTCGCCGCATAGAATTTTATTTTTTATTTATTTCTTATCTGTATCCAAATTTTCAGAAATCATTTAAAAAAAAATTCGCCTATCATGGAACTGTCTTAAGTTTCATTTTCGTGCTGAAACTATCGGCTTACATTTCACCTTCTTACTCCAGAGTTAAATCGATTGAATATAAAAAAAAAAAAACTATTTCTGCTGCGTTTCTACGCGAGGAATGTGTTTGTCATGCATGAACCAATAGAAACGCTTTATTAACCTATCTTCGCTTCGTCGAGCTGTTTCCACTAGAGATGCGCTTTGCGAGGATAGGATAGGTAAATGAAGCGTTTCTATTGGTTCATGACAAACACATTCCTCGCAACACATCCTCGCACATCTCTGGTGGAAAAAGTTTTTTGGGTTCAGTTTGTGCTGAACGAGTATATTTCAGTCAGTCTGCTCTGCTAGTCATCCATCAGTGATTGTAGGTTAACTAATACTTGTTTGATGTAATGTTAGTATTGTGCAATACGTAGATGTTATTGGAATGTCATTATTCAGTGCAGGTTGATACTACCTCAAACTTTAAGGGCAGTTAGTGAAGGCCCTAATATTCACATTTTATTAAGTTTTATTAAAAAAAGAGACTTATTATTTTCCTTACAAAATTAATTAGCACGCAATGTATCACTATGATATACGCGATACTACTTTTTTATTCAAAACGTCGCACTTGTTGACGTGACAGCTGTCACAGAACGCTTCTCTCGTATCAAATTATTGTACGCATTACATTGCTGTTCGAAAATATTTCAAAAATTAATTACGCTCTGGTAGTTAATTCTAAATTAACAATTTGTTTTGATATCGGTTCACAGCACTTAAATCTTTGTCTGGTTACAGTTTGAGGTAGTATCAAAAATACACTTACAAGCGTGCACTGCAATTGCACTGCAATACAATTCATACCAATTAACCTCTGACATCCCACTCATTTGTATTAGTTTTTCCTATATTCGTAAAATTTTCATATATTACGAGTATGAATGAAAGCTTTGATAGTATATTTGAATACAGTTCCTACTTTCGAAATATGTTATTTTATATTTAGTACAAATATTTATTTTAGTATGTTTATAATCCATCCCATTGAGAGGGTTTAATCCGTAATAGAGATGTATTATATAACATACGAGATGTGTAAACAAGAATTTAAAAGCTTTACGTGTTGACAAGTAGGGTTGGTGGTCGCCCGGTCGGCTACTAAGATTAACTAGCGAGCATTGTTATGGTTTGTTGTATTATTTTATTAGAAAATATTAATTAGTTGTAGATTAAGATCAAATTGAGCTACTCGCCTTCCGTGGATACATCAGCATCATGATAATGTTTATTATAAGTTTTGGTTTATCGCGACCCTGAGGGAACTAAAAACTATCGTATATTCTTTTCATCACACTTGCTCGTAAACAGTGTCGTAACACGAGGCTACCAACAGCGCGGCGCGGCAGTTGGAGCTGCCAACAGCGCAATCAGCGGTATCGGCAATTTCTGAAAAAATATTAGTTTTTCTTTTACAAATATACAATTTTACTCGCAAATGTGATGAAAAACATTGTATATCGCTCGGGCGGTATTAGAATTACGAACATCGACTCATTAAAGCCCTCAGTCTTCGACTTCGGGCTTCTAATAGACTCTCGTTCGTAATTCCTTATTCACCGCCCTTAAGACACAACGTACTATTCCAGGGTCTATGCTAAACTATCTATCCTAAATTCCTTCCGAATCGGTTCAGCGGATTATACGTGAAAGCGTAACAAACAAACAAATTCGCATTCGCATTTATAGTATTAGTTAGGATTCATATGGCTTGACAGTCCTATTGTACCTCGGGGAGCCAGTCGCGAATACGGGGCGTGTGTGTTGTATTTATATGCGCTAGTAAATTTAACTAAAAATATATTTAACGTTAGTAATAAATGTTATTGGTGTTAATAATCACTGTTAAGTGTTACTGAATTCACTTCCATTTTCTCGATGGCCTTTACTTATCTACTGTTGATATTATAATAAGAGGTTGTGCATTATTCGAGTATCTAAATGACCAAACGTAATTTGTACCTAATAACGCCATGGATGAGTTATCTTTAGGCTATTATTATGTTTGTGAATGGAAATAGCAAAAAACCAAAGTGTCTGAGGTTGTGTAAGTATAGGGCGTTTTTATCATAAATTGAGATGGCATTCATACTGATAAAATACTCTGTATAATTGATGTTGTCCACAATTATAAATGTAATATAAAGCTTACCATTTTATACCATCTATTCCTAATACCGTTATACAATTTATATGTGTATAATGTATGTTTACTAGCTGTCGAATGGGGTTGTCAATTTAAATAAATATACTGATTACTTAACATGATTAACTCTGTCTAATTCATAGATATAGTATATACTAGTTAATTTTATATTTATTATAAGATAGATTAGATTGTCCTGCAGTGCTACTACGAAATTCGAAAATCGAAGTTCGTTTCGTACCGCCCCTTTCACTCTCGTATTAAATAATTTAAGCATCAGCGGGACGGCAAGATACGAAGTTCGAATTCTGCACTTCGTAGTACAGGCCCAGATGCAATGCAGATGAGAGACTATAATCGCGATTAATAAATATCCATCTTGTCTAAAAAATACCTACTGTCCACTTCGCTATTTCTCTCACATTGCCGATATATTACCTACTATATTCTAAATCTATGATCTAATCTAAGACTGAAATCTGGCACTGGTTGGCTTTCATTAGACCTATAAAAAAAACTTAGATCCTAAAAGGTGAATTTCATAACCTCCTAACGCCCAGAGTCCTTTATAAAGTACTTATTCTAATTTGAACTTCAAACTATCATAAATGACATAAAGTTTGATGTTCATATATCAAAAATTTGACTTTGGCGCTAGGACGATAATGATGAAATTATACGCGATTGAAAAATGGTATCAAAATAAGGAAGGAGTCTCAGAATAAAAACAATGTACCAATTAAGTTAACACATATAATGAGATAATTCAATAGGACTCTGACTCGAAGTCTATACTTGGTTTGGATAGGTATTTAACTAAATGTAAACAAAACAACGTCAATTAGTGTCTTAAATATTGATAGTTTTATCTAACATTTACATTTCTGTATTGAAATACACTAGTCTAGTTTATATTACAACTAGCTTTTGCCCGCGGCTACGCCCGCGTGGAATTCTGCTATCGCGCGCTGTTCCCTCGGGAGGTGTGCATTTTTCTGGGATAAAAAGTAGCCTATGTCACTCTCTGGTCCTTAAACTATCTCTATGCCAAAACACGTGAAAGACGGACAACTTATACATACACAAACATAAAAACACACACTTTCTCATTTATAATATTATAAATAAAGTATGGATGATAGATAAGTAAAATGTTTGAAATCCTTGAATGTACCTTATCTGGCAGCTGAAGTTTGTTTACATTTAGTTCAATACCTATCCAAACCAAGTATTGGTAATATTTATTTAAGATGATCGATCATCTAAATTAAAATTTCTTGTACGACGTCGAAATGAGAAATAAATTATGCAAGCCAATATGTTTTACAATTAATGTACATAGGTATTCGAAGATGCTACAGGGATAATATTCAATTCAACATTATTACAAATTTGTATGTGTAGACATACCTCTAGACCCATCGTTAGACAATGTTGTGTTGAATGGAAATAAAATTTTATTTAATATTTAATTATGCTTTAAAAACAGATTATTTGAATGACGCTAGTATATTACTTTTCTCAACATGACATGAATTATGACGTTGTTACAATAATTAGGCCGAGAGTATCGCGCTGCAGGCGCTGTGGCGCTCAGCTGCGTGCGCGCGGTCACTTCTAGCGGCTGCAAAGAGATTTCATACAACCTTGCAGGCCGCTGGCCGGCAATGCGACCGTCTTTGATTCAACGCGCGCTCTGCGACACGCACAGCAAACCGCCCGCAGCCGCCCGCCGCCAGCAGCCACACAACAGGCGACCAGACTAGCGTCCCGCCAGCTTCATTTCTTGTTTTTTTTTATTGTTTTCATGTAATGTGAGAAAGACTATAATTCGGCCGAACCTGGGTTGCCGTCTCGCATCCCATTTAAGTCTATATCTGCTTGGCAGCAACCCCCTACTTCCTGGCCTCTACAGTAATTGTACTATTGTTTCCGCCTTTAGAACGTTTTTAAAACCTGTCCACTGCACATAGTGTTAGTCCTTTTAAATGGCACAGGGGTAGATACTTAAATATAAGAATGAGCTGGAAGATCCATAATTAAGTCGTTTTGATAAGTAACGGAAAATTTATTTTAATCTTTGGATAAAAACTGCATACGCCTTTCGCCACAACTGAACCTGGCTCTATAGGTCTATAGGTGTGTGCAAAATCCGAACTTCGTATCTTGGTGTCCCACTGACGCTTATATTATTTAATACGAGAGTGAGAAGGACAGTAGGTACGATACGAACTCCGATTTTCGAATTTCGTACTAGCCTCCCCGGCTCCGTCAGTTGCACAAGCGTATAAAGCTCTGTTTAGACCTGAATGAAAAATTGTGCAAGTGGCAAAACATGTGAGGCATAAAGCTTACGATATTGTAGGCAATGTAATGCAACTTACGTGATTTATCTTGCAAGACTAAACTGGGCTTATGGGGTGAAACATAAACTGGACTCTAAAGGGACTATAAATAGCTATTGTTACACATGCTAGTTACTAGCATGTGTGTATAGGACACGTACTATTAACCTCTTCACCGCCAGAGTCATCCAGTCGTGACGTGACAGCCAATGGAATGCCTCACACGCCACGGTCATCTACACATGACCAACATTCAACTCGAAGTTAATCCTGCAACGGAATTAAAAATCAAATTGATTTGTCGCGGGTTTTTCTGTGGCGCACAGAGCACGTCACTTCGTTTGTTTTGTGGCGGCGAAGAGGTTTTAAGCATGCTAGTAACGAGCATGTGTAAGGCGGCCTTAATAATTACTAATTTTGAGTGTATAGAGTGGAGAGAGTGGAGTGCAGTGATAGTTCCTTTATACTAAACTTTTGTGTTTACACACACATGCTGAAAACAATAAACCATTATTCGAATGTATTAAAATTATAACTTTGAAACTGGTTCTGTATCTAAATCTAAATGAAAGCATTCTTTGTATGGTTAGAATGTGTATTGTTGTGCTTCGTGTTATCAAGATATACCTTGACAAATATACATAAATGTATCAAAATTCGTGGTTTTCTTGTCTATGTAATCAAAATTAAGACTAGTCCGCAACCGCTGCATTATACAGACAAACTTGAGCATTCACTTGTAATGAGCATTGTGTAGCGAATGTAACGTTACTGGTAAAAGATCACAAAATGAACAAGAGCTTATTAGCATTCAAGCGAAACGACGGTATAGTACATTGTGTCTTAAGGGCGGTAAGTGCGGAATTACAAACGAGATTATATTAGAAGCCCAAAGTCGAAGACTGAGGGCTTTAATGAGTTGATGTTCGTAATTCCAGTACCACCCGTGCGACATAATGTTTTTCATCACATTTGCGAGTAAATTTGTATATTTGTGAAAGAATAAATATTTATTTTAAAAATGGCCGATACCTTGCGCTCTCGGGCAGCGCCAGCGAGTTCCCCCGCGGCGTGCGCCTGCAATGTTTGGCGTTCATGTGGTGCGCGGTTCATTTACCGACCAAGGGTTTCATGACAAGAAATTAGTACGCGCAATGGCTCATTTACCGACCTTAGGTTTCATGACAAGAACATTAAGGTCGAGGGTTTTATTTGGGGGGTTGCAACCAAGGTAGCCTGCATGTTACGACACTTTTTACGAGCAAGTGTGATGAAAAATATGCTTCGAGCTTTTTGCAGAGCGTCCGTCCGACATCAACGTGATTAGTTTTTGACGAGAATGTGCTAGAGCGTTCCCTAAAATGATTTAAAAAAAGTTTTTTGTTTTTTTAATACAAGCTTTTTTGCAGTCTGTACCTATTTTTTGTTGACTGTACGTGCATTGCCGTCCAAACTACATTTCCATGCCAAATTTCAACTAGATGTCATACCTAAACTGTTGAGGAGTTCCGTCCTGCAGATACGACTTTGCCTAACTAACTTTCACTGCAGATTTACATATGTATGCCAAATTTCAAATCAAACCGACTACTGGAAGTGGGTCAAATTCAACTTGCAAGATTTGTACGGACATACATACATATACATACATAGTTACATACCTACATAAATTGCAAGTTAAAAGCTTGAATTGAATGCTCAAGTTTACCGAGCAGCAGGGTAATCAGTACTCTGAGGTCCATTCTGCATTATATCTTGTATCCAGGCCAGATGCGCGCGGACGCCGGTGTAGACTGCAGGCACGCCCGGCAAGCAGCCCAGACCATAGCTGCTGATACCTTCCAATAGGCCCGAACACATCATGGCTCCCCCAGAATCTCCCTGTAAGTTCAGTGGTTTATAATAATAATATAATACGCACAATTGCGAACAGCGAGACAGCGACTGTTGAGCCAGTTAGTTACCATTATTCGTAATTTGTCTGTGTAATGCTACTGTTTTATTAAAGATTTTTCATCACACTTGCTCGTAAACAGTGTTGTACGTAACATAGGCTACCTACCAAAAGCGCAGTCAGCGGTATCAGCAATTTTTGAAAAATAATAGTTTTTCTTTTACAGTGTCTTCCACTTCGGGCTTCTAATAGACTCTCGTTCGTAATTCCTTATTTACCGCCCTTAAGATACAATGTACTATTTTTTACTGTGAGTAGGTATGTAATTGTATCTACAACACGGCTAAGTTAGGAACAGTGGCGAGTGGCTCAACAATTCCGGTTCGCGATGTTACCTAAGCATTTAGTTATACCCAGCATAGTTCTTTATAGTCTGAACGGTTCGCCGACAGTTCATAAAAAATATAAAAATTAAGGCTATTTAACTCATTAGGTACAAATATGCGGTCCGCTAATTATTTTTACTGATAAAAACTATGAATTATTATTTTAAACCAGAACGAAATGGCAATATCGCCGCCTCGTCCGCTCGCTCGCTCGGGCCTCGCGTTTGACAAGAACTGAATGCCTGGTAGCACGAAACTCAGTTCGTGCGGTGACAAGCTACGCGTAGGATATAGCTTGCAATAGGCAATAACTAAACGACAGTCGATTCCTAGACGTTATCATAATACTAATCAACTCTAGGCGAATACATTTTAGGTAGTAAGTACCTACTGCTCGGTAGTGAAGTATCTAGTAGCATTAACTACTGTGTAATCTGCGGTAGGTACCTACGGTGGACTAAATAAGTACCTACGTACTTACGTCGCAAGTATCGACGCCGTTCCCGACCGCACACGTCATCCCACTGTCGTATGCGGGAGCGACGTACTGCCCCAGAGCTTCAACGCATTCGTCTAACGAAATTATCCTCACGTTAGCCGCCATTAGTGTTTCAGAAAGCTCGTTAGTGGTAACGTTTTTGACGCCGTAACCGTATACTGTGCATTCACCTAAAAAAAAAAATTCTTGCATGTAGTGTACGTGCGTGTGTACGGAACTGATGGAACTTTAGAATTTAGATAAAACTTGTCTACTTTGGAACGTTCAACTTGACGGATACGTTACTATAGGTACTACTGCTACACTAGATATATTTGTTACAGAATGTATAATATAGATTGTCATTTCTTCTTTGTCTTGATGAGCTCCCGATATTTCGATGCAGCATGAGTATCTACGTAATCATGATTACTAGAAAGACAGATAGGAAGCTCATAAGAGGTACAGGTACGTCTTCATCCCCTAACAAATATACTGGTGACTGTACCTACACGTGTGTATGCTTGTGTGTTTGTTACTATCACGGTAAAATGATGATAAAATTTGTTCTGTAGATAGGTGGATCTCGGGAATAACGCGTAGGCTACTTTTTTTATTCGACTGGATGGCAAACGAGCAAGTGGTCTCCTGATAGTAAGAGATCACCACCGCCCATAAACATCTGCAACACCAGGGGTATTGCAGATGCGTTGCCAACCTAGAGGCCTAAGATGGGAACCTCAAGTGCCAGTAATTTCACCGGCTGTCTTACTCTCCACGCCGAAACACAACAGTGCAAGCACTGCTGCTTCACGGCAGGATTAGAAACGTAAGATGGGTGTATTTTTTGCGAATGCCCAGTAAAATAGCGGAATCTCGATCCACCTCCAGTGCCCTATTTTACGAAGCTACAGGTTACAATTTAGTATTTACAAGCGGTAGGTATAAGTAGTCTTCGTTTAACTTTTAACAGTATGCATTGAAAAGAGACTAGCTTGTAAATTGTAACTTGTAGCATCGTGAAATGGGCCACAGGTCTAATGGTTCACGCAAGCGAACCCCCGGGTGAAGGCTAGTAGGTATACCAAATAAATTAAACAATATACTCTCGCTCTGCAGCGATAAGGCCGCCTATTGCTTATCTAGGAAAATCTCTATATATCTGTGTTTTCAGTACTGCTTATTGGTACTGTGTTGGTGTTCAATAAATAGTCATTGTATTGTATTGTACCTATAATAAGATACAAACCTGTTGCACCGAAATAATGTTCAGGCAATACATTTTCGTTGATTCCGGGCCAATCTACTGGTTCCGTCCGCAGCAGCGCGATGTCGTGCGTTCGTGAGTACCTAAAACATAAAAGCCTTAATTTTACGTCATAATTTCATAAACAAAGAACACTGCTGACCTTGGCGACTTCATACGAATACGTAGGTATTGTATAGCATAATGGTAGGTACCTACTTTTAATTCAGCACCACAACGAAAGGTCGATATTAGAAGCCTGCGAACTGACGGCACCAAGGGCAATGCAAGGCTATCATTTTCGATTCGCTTTGTAAGTTCAATCAGTATTCTATTGGTAGTTGTTTTAGTGCTTATTTTATTTATTTGTTAACATTTTTTAAACAAAGTGAATTAGCGCTTGTTAGACATGTAGAATGTTTTGCTGCACATTTTTGTTTATTTCGTGGTACTTTATTAATTCTGCGAATATTATCAAAAAACATATAATATAGATTAAATAACACAAATAAAAGCTCGTAGAATAAAAATAATATAAATACCAACCCCTATGTGTATTTTAAATAATTAGGTCAATTTTAGGTTTAGGCTCTTTTAACTTTTGCTGATGCGTCCTTGTTGTCGTTGTCCTGTCAATCGTTCGAAAGTTAACTGGAAGACATTCCTTTCTGGGATAAGTTCTCCTTTGTACAGCAGTTTCGCATTTTAATCTGTTTTTTATTTAGTATCTTTTTGTTTTATGTACAAAAGTTTAGTTTAGATTATTTATTCATTCAATACATCATTACAATATAATTTACATAAATGTCAGTTACTTATAAGAATTTGTATTGAAATCGTCAAAGATTAGTAATAATTATAAAAAATAAAATTCTAAGCATGTCATGATGTGAATGAAAACAATTAAAATAAGACTGGTTCTCCTCAAGGGATCATCAGAATGAATGAAAACACATTGAAATTAACATTAAAAAAGAATAAAGGCTAAAATGTCAAGGATACCTATGTAAAAATAAAGGGTTATACATACATAGAAGAATTATTACTAAGTATATAGCTGCATTGAAACTTTTATTGTATTTCAAACTGTCCCAGTATATTGTTACCCATGAACGATTAGGGGAGCTAGAGTACAGACTGTCTGTAGGTACGTGTATGTATGCCCGCCCAGCCTGCAAGAAAAATCGCGCAAGTAGCATACATTGCTGTTCTCGATTGACTACGTCAAACTCGTTCGCTTACGACCTCGCACTGTAAAACAACTTGCACTATTTTTCTTGCAAGTCGGGCTCATGAATCTTATAATGCTATGATAGTATAAATGTCACAAATATTACGGGGGTAGTTTGATTTACACAGCACTAAAATGCAGCAAAAACATGTTTACCGCACCAATGACAGTTATCCCGCCCGGTCCCGTGACCGCGATCATCACACGCGGTTGAATCATCTGGCTAAGATAAATAAAGTCGTTCCGTGTTGTTATAAAATATAAGTAAAATCATTATTGTGTGCACAACAAGTGAGATTACCAAGTACCTATATACTTGACCCAATGTTTTATTAAGTACTATAAGTACTTAGGGTTCGGTATGATTTCTGTACTTTCAATTGTACGACATTTTTTGGAACGTTTTTTGGATTTGAATTTGCGGTAATTTGCTTTTAGGATCTAGGACCTCTGATATTTTCCTATCGTTTTACGAAATCTCTCAACACTGCCCGGAAGTTAATCGACATCTCGGCTACAGTTACAAGTGCCATTGATTGCTATTCAACAAAAGGGATCCAGAACACATGGATCGACGAAGGAGGTAACCAAACATTAATCTCGTAATTCAGAATACAAATGCCTACAATACTCGTATTATTTTATAACTAATTAACTGTATCTACTTATGTGAGCGCCATAATAAATCGAACACTATTTCTATGTTCGAAGGTCGTTATTATTATAAAATAGGGGTTAGCGAAGTTTTTTAATGTAAGGTACTTATTTAGGCATTTCAAATTAAATCTTTCGTCTCTCGCTGGTGCAGATGTACCTACTTAGGTCAGATTTTTTTTTACTTTACTTTGCCATTTTTCCGGGTAAACGACCTCGATCTGGTCGTTTTGACGGGTTAATTTAGAATTAATCAATTGAGTTTCTTTATTATTTGTCGTTTTTGTTTGTTGGAAACGGTGTTCCCTTCTTTCATAGTCAAAAATTTCACAGAATTTCGTTTCGCAGAAAATGATTCATATAATATCCTTGTATTTTTACTTCGAATATTATTGTTTCAATTACTATTTACTCGAATGAAACATATTGAATAGAAAAATAATTCATGAATTTTATAGAATTTGTGTCAACCTACATTTTTTTTAAAGAATATATTTGTTCGGCGCATTTATTCACGATAAGTATTTTGTTTCAACGAAAATGTAAAAATAGACGTTATGTTGTCCAAAATCTAATAAAAAACAACACATTTTAATATTGTAATTTTATGTAGGTTAGATTTGGTTAGATTAGAGCTGTGACCCCACCAGAAAGCGAATCGCTACCAGAAAAGTAGGTTAGGTTAGGTTAGAACTGTGACCCCACCAGAAAGCGAATCGCTACCAGAAAAGTAGGTTAGGTTAGGTTAGAACTATGACCTCACCATAAAGCGAATCGCTACCAGAAAAGTAGGTTAGGTTAAAACTGTGACCCCACCAGAAAGCGAATCGCTACCAGAAAAGGAGTTTAGGTTAGGTAAGAACTGTGACCACACCAGAAAGTGAATCGCTACCGTTTTAGGAGGGTATGCATTTAATCGTTTAGAAACTACCACTACATGAAATGTTTTTCTTTGTAATAAGTTTCATATCAACTAAATAATATAAGAATAAAGAATCTTTGATTTGTTATTCTATGAAATGAATACCTAAATAATGAATTTTATTTGTAAAAAAATCAATGATACGTATTTCTTCAAAGTACTTAAGTGTTTCATGTTGATTATTCTATGAAACAATAATATGAGAAAAAAAATCTGTTCAACGAAATTCTACCGGTTAGTACTAGCATTAGACAATAAGGCGGCGGGGCTGTCGGATTAGGTACTTGTAGCTAGGTCACGTGATCGCGAAGTACGCCACGTCAGCCCGTGGTTCAACTAACTTGTCATAAAGCTCGTGTGTGATAACCTCCAGTACACGCGTCTTTGGCGGTTCGCCGCACCAATTGTCCAGCTGCAGCAGGTACTGAGTGTCGGCGCGTACGCAGTGCGCGGCTGTGCTGGCGAACTCGGCAGTCAGTACCGTTGCTCCACATAGATGCTGAGAAGTGCTAGCGTTTCGTAATGACGCCACACGAGGCTGGGCACCTATAAGTCGAGTGTCAACGTCAATACTTCAATATGCGTGTGTGTTCATCTTTAGAGTGTGTTACCGGTATGTGGGCATGTCTCGTCACAAGGTAACCATCCATAAAATTGTTAGTGTTCGGATTATTACACATTACCTATTCAAGCTGCGTCGAAAAATTGAAAAGTTATCTTAAAACATTTTAATTTATTTACCTACACTGAAAATTAATTGCTAATGCACCTTTTTTTTATTCGACTGTATGGCAAAGGAGCAAGTGGGTCTCTTGATGGTAAGAGATCACCACCGCCCATATACATCTGCAACACCAGGGGTATTGCAGATGCGTTGCCAACCTAGAGTCCTAAGTTGGGATACCTCAAGTGCCAGTAATTTCACCGGCTGTCTTACTCTCCACTTACTTCATTATTATAAATTTTAAGAAATGCTCACATGCTGGTAACATACTGTAAGTAAACTGTATCACAGTATTATAATCGTGCGGACCATATGCAAAATATTTTATTAATTTATTTTTAGTCCTGTTTCGAAGCAAACAACATAGGTACTGCTTTCTCAAAACAGGATTATCGGATCGCATTAAATTTCTTGAGTTTTTGTTTATTTCTTTCGTATAATCGCAGGTCTATAACTGGACAGATTATTCTTATAATAAATTAATTCTTACCAAGATAGCTCTTTCAAATGCATACCTTAAAATACGTTTAAAAAATATATACCTACCTCGTTGAGTTTCTTGCCGGATTCTTCTCATTCTCAACAGAGGTTTTTTCAGAGGTGGTAGATTTTTTTGACATTCATAAGTGCTTGTTATAGTATAGCCTAAATTGAATAAAGATATTTTGGCTGACCTATCAACTCACCGTAAAACAAAATATAGCTAGATTAGGTACCTACTATTCTTCTAAATTAAAAATTTTGCGTGGTAACAAGAACCTATTGATATACCTACCTTATAATAATGAATGTGTAATGTGTAATGCGAGCTCATGTGCAGGAGGCAATTTACAATCTTTAACCCCTCATATGCGGGAACTAAAAAAAATACTGAATTCTAGTCTCATCTGTTTTAATAAGCACACATTCTGCTTATTAAAAAAATACAAAAGGACAGCCTTAAATTTAGCACTGATCAGATCACCGTCTAAGCATAAGTGGGGTTAAGCCACTAATAATCATTTCGTTTATGCGAACACGACAATAAAATTTAGAAAGTAGGTATTCAATGTTCCCAAAAGCAAAAAAGTGTTTGTTAAAAATTTCATTTATAATATAATAGGTACAAGCTTTTTTGGCTGCCTGTACTTTTTGTTGGCTGTAGGTACTTGCATTGTCATTTAAACTACGATGCCATTAACCGTTGAGAGTTTCAGTTTCATCCTGCGGGGACGATCCTGGCCGGACTACCAGAATGTCACTATCAGATAAAATTGTATTGTCACCAGATTTACATTAGAGGTACATACCTAACTATGCCTTTCAAGTCAATCTGACCACTGGGAGTGCGTCAAACTTTACTTGCAAGATTTGACCCACACATACATATAGGTACATTTGCCTATTGTATACCCTAAATTTGTGTTAATGTAATAATTTTTTTACGAGCTATGGAGAGAGCTATGCTTGGAGCTTCTTTGCGCGATAGAATCCGGAATACGGAAATTCGTCGAAGAACTGAAGTCACCGACATATAGGTACGAGGGCGGGTTGATAAGTTTCCAAAATGAAAGATTTAAAAATAATAAATTAAAAAAGTAATAATGTCATTCTAATTTCCTGACTTTTACGTAAATACAGAGGTAATAATAAATGTTTTCTTTCTTTCTTTTCTTTCTTTAATAAGTATTCAGTTATTAACATTAAAATAATCCATACTAATCCATACTATCCATACTTAATATTATAAATGCGAAAGTAACTCTGTCTGTCTGTCTGTCTGTCTGTTACGCTTTCACGCAAAAACCGCTTAACCGATTTGGATTAGACATTGGGAAAGAACATAGGCTATTTTTTATCGTGAAAAAGAGGCTTTAAGGGGTTGAAATAGGGGGTGAAAGTTTATATGGTGGAAGTTCATCGCTGTCGAAAATAAAACCATGAAACTTAGCATTTAGACACTTAATAAGAAATGTCGTTATTTTTTTGAGCTTTTTTGAAAATTCGACCTGTGAGGGGATGAAATAGGGGATGAAAGTTCATATGGAAGGTCGTCATTATCGAAGATAAATCGATGAATCTTTATTAAACTTGCCATTTCGGCACCTGATTTAGAGATAAATAGACATTGTTCGCGCGTTTTTTTTTTTAATTCTTCCTGTGAGGGGGTGAAATAGGGGATGAAAGTTTATATGGAAGACCGTCATTGTCGAAGATAAATCGATATTTCTTTATGAAACTTGGCATTTGGGCACGTGATAAGAGATAAATAGATATTTGTTCGCGCGTTTTTTAAAATTCTTCCTGTGTGGGGGTGAAATAGGGGATGAAAGTTTATATATGTAAGATCGTCATTGTCGAAGATAAATCGATGGTTCTTTATAAAACTTGGCATTTGGGCACGTGATAAGAGATAAACAGATATATTTTCGAGCATTTTTTTTAATTCTTCCTGTGTGGGGGTGAAACAGGGGATGAAAGTTTATACGAAGGTCGACATCGTCGAATATAAATCGATGGTTCTTTATGAAACTTGGCATTTGGGCACTTTGAAAAATAAATAGATATGCGTTCAAGGGTTTTTGAAAATTTTACCTGCGAGGGGATGAAATAGGGGATGACAATTTATATGGAACGACGTCGTTATCACAGATAAATCGAAACGTTCAAACGAAAACGGAGAAACGTTGGGCTAAGTGCGTGGACTTAGAAGGTTATATTATATTTATATATATTGTATTATTTATGTGCCGTTTCGGAAACTCATCAACCCGCCCTCGTAGCTGGAAAAATATGCAAGATGAAGTGGCAATGGGCGGGCCACATAAGCTCGAAGAACAGATACCCACTGGGGGAGAAAAGTTCTCGAGTGGCGACCGCGAACCGGAAACGAAGCGTTGGCAGGCCTCCCACTAGGTGGAATGACGACATCGTGAGATATTGCGCCGCTGCTCAACATTTTAAGGTGTGCACTATTTATCTATGTGTGCGAGATTGCCTAGAATGGACAGTGACTGGGGCTACCCGACTTTCCCCTAGGAACTGCACATTCATAAATAATAAAACCGGGCAAGAGAAAAAATAAGTAGGTAATATTTTTCCAAACATTTTGTAACTATTTAATACGGAATCTTCCAAGTTTAGGTATATTATACTCTTGGCTGCTATTTACTCTTTAACTCCTTACCAATAATTTTCAAGTAAACTTAACCATTATAGTATTCCTTGTAAATTTGATATAGTTACTACCATAATTAACTTGAACTAAAATAATTTCCTTGCTCACCCGCGACCTTACGATAGCTAAACTTATGCAAAATATGCGTGTTTTCAAATTTTTCAAACCAACCAGAGAGGATGGTGGCCGCTCGAAAATTTGCACTTTAAAGTTGGATATATCGCAAAAAGATAACTGAATCGAAAAAACGCCGATTTTAAACCTAACCTATCCAACGATACCCCACACTATTAGAGTTAGACGAGAAATAAAATCATCCCTACTCTACGTGTATGGGAGGTAACATATTTTTTATTTATTTTTCTTATCATTTTGTCGGCATAGTTGCTACATTATATCGTGCAAAATTACAGCTTTTTAGCGCTGATAGTCTCTGACATCAAACATGGCGAAACTAAAAACCGATCAAGCCTGAGTTGGTCTTAGGGAAAAAATTAAACTGCTACCTGTCTGGCAGCGGCGTACTTTATAAAAATTGTGTGTGAATAAAGTATTTGATAATTGTTGGTCACGGTGTGCGAGTCTGACTCGCACTTGACCGTTTTTTTAATGAAGCAGTTAGTTAATAGAAAAAATAGAAATGCCCCTAGATATGCATTATTTTTTTCTGGACGTAGACTTCTTGCTTAGGTACAGCCACCAGCAGTAATATCTGACACAACAAAACTTACATAAATATTTGATACGACTCTATCCGACTCTATCTCTAGGGCCGGTAGGACGTGACAGATATTTTTTCACGCTCCGCTGTGGCAGATAGTAATGCAGGTGACTGTATAATGTATGCATTTTATTAGTTGGGCTGTTCTAGGGGACTCAGAAGTCTTCACGCCGGCTCTACAGGTTTGTTTTTCTCTACATTTAGAGCGATCTTTTGAACGCAATGTTTTTATAGCGCGGTGAATGCGCCATCGCCAGGTGTAGCGGCAATAAAATAGTTCAAACGAGTTCCATCGAGATACGATTGAACGGAATAGATTAGTTTAAAACTAGATTTTATTCAGTCATTCTAAGATCCAACATCGAACGTTGCGCAATAACATTAAGTGGCTAGGCTAATAACAATCGTAATAATGGTTGCACTAAAATATTTGATGTTTGCCCATAGATAGAAGATAAGGTAGACAAGCCACAGCCTTGTCGTTAACACGGCGGTTATTATTTATACGACAGCTAGCAAGCTAGCAACAGCCTGTGACTCCGTCCGTGAAGAATTTGTTTATCGCAATCCCGCGGGAAACGCAAATTTACGCGATAAAACTATCCTATGTCCTTCGCCGGGACTCAGACTGTCTATAGGTACACGGAATTTAATTTATATCGGTTCAGCGGGTTAGACGTGAAGAGGTAACAAACAAACAAACAGACTTTCAAATTTTCGCATTTATGATACCTACTTATTATTAGAATTACAAGCCATCCACATCGGCAGGTAGGTTTCCATTTAAAAGTAGGGAAACCACAGGACTTTTCCGGGTAATTTTGGATAAGTACAGTCGAACTAATTGAATGATGTACTATAGGGTGGAACCTCTGTGCTACTAATGTAATGTTGACATCCCGTACTTTTTGTAAAGGAAATCATAGTAAAATTGATTGAACCAATTAAATTAGGTTCCACCCAGGTATATGAATGAGTTTGGTCGACTGTATCTACCCTATGTTTAAAGGTGATCGAAACTAATAACAAAAATTGTTACCTAAATCACGAGTGTTTGTTACGCGCCGACGTAAGCGCACGCGGCGGGCGAGCCGTCCAAGGTTAAAAATTCAAATAATCGAGTAATTAATGGTAAGATCGTGAACAGAGTCACCAAAGTACGAACGTTAAAACTAAGTTTATGGTTTGTTTGAACATCCCGACACCTCGAAGTATCATAATGAACATTATTACCGCACTCGACGGCCGCTCCCCCCACCACCCTTTTGACCCGTCCACATTCCACTTCCAAACAGTAACTTATCACTACCACAATGAAAGTGATTTTAAGTATTTTTATTATTTTACATAGCATTTTAACGAGGTTGTTATCATGTAATACTGTAACGCGCGTCTGAATAATTGTATTTTTTCTGTAATAAATTAACGTCATACTTGGACAAGTGCGGATTCACTTTTTCACACAGGGTTCAGGTAGTTACATTCACGTACACAATGCCATGAATTTAATAAAATATGTACTTTTTACACTCAGTTAGGGGACGTGCTTAAACACAACCCTAATCCCAAGTAGGTACCTTGGCGTCACCCTCGACCGAAGCCTAACCTACAAGAGCCATCTCGGTAAGGTTGCGGCTAAGATTAGGACTCGCAATAATATAGTGCAGAAACTAACGGGCACTACCTGGGGCGCCGGCGTTGTGAGCCTCCGAACAACCGCCCTCGCACTGGTCTATTCTTCAGCTGAGTATTGTGCATCTGTGTGGCTCAACAGCGCACATGTCTCAGTAGTAGACTCGCAGTTGAACCTCACCATGCGCCTGGTAACAGGCTGTCTGTGCCCAATGCCCACACACTGGCTGCCTGCACTCAGCAACATTGCTCCGCCGCGCCTGCGCCGAAAACAATGCCTCCATCGCGAGCTGGACAAAATATGCGGGGACTCAACCTTACCTGTCAATAAAGACCTACCTGCGGCAACCCAAAGGTTAAAACCTCGCCACCCACCAGTATCCAAAATACACTCCAGAGACCCTGCCTGGGAATTGTGGAACGCCTGGCTCAGCGAATGGCAGACGAAGGGAGAGCCACCTGACTTGTTTGAGTTGAACCCCCGCAAAAGACCCCCGGGCTTCGAAACGCAGCGTCGAGTGTGGTGCCTGGCCAACCGCTTCCGAATCAATGTTGGGAACTCCGCGTACCTTAGGAGTAAATGGGGCTGGTGCGAGTCGGCGGCTTGCGAGTGTGGACACCCAGAACAGACGGCCCACCACATGGTACTGGAATGCCCGATCATAAAGTTCGATGGACACATAGATGACCTCAAGAAGGTCAGAGAAAGCCGTGGAATATTTTAAGAAATCTAGATTTACTTAAGTTTTAATTTTTAGCTTTCATTTGTATTTCTTACACAGTTTTGCAGTGACACGTATCCCATACGATAAATAAATAACAGACTCAGTTGACAGATTTCTTCATTTACATCGGAAAATTTGACTCTACATACATTCGCATGATTAATAATCTCATTATATGTATAGTAGGTAATTTATAGATTTATGAACACATTGCGAAATTTGCTGATAAATATATAAATAACATGGAAGTTCATCGGCAGAACCCTTCTGACATATCGTCACGAATGTATAGAAAAATTATGACGAAGTAAATTTTTATGTTTAAACAGCTGTTTAATGTGAGAAGTTACCGCTGTTTTATTTAATGGATCTCCAATTAGGTATGACAAGAATGATAAGTAGAAGAGCGTTTTTGATAACAATTATTAGGAGTAAAAAGATAATGCAATTGTAAATATTGAATTGACCCACTTTCATCCGTACTAATAGACTGTCTATCTGTCTGTTACCTCTTCACCTTTCAACCGCTGATTCGATTGAGATTAAATTTAGTACGGATTTAGTAAATATTATGTTATTTAGATGGTTGAAAACCCTGAAAAGGACAAAGGATCGTTTTTATCCCGGAAAATTGTATAGTTACCACGGGATATCATAGCGGTAAACGAATACTTGGTAGACGGAGTCGCGGGTAGCAGCTAAGTAAAGTAGTTAACAAACTTAAGTTCTCTAGTGAATATTCGCTCGTTATAGTATGGTAACTAAACTAATCTTCATTATTTGGTATAAAGTATTTTGCATTGAGTTGTAGACATTTGCATCAGGTGGAAAATTGTGAGCAAAGATATTTCAAAATAATACTCAGTTACCCTCATTTTCTAAACATATTGATGGCTAAAAACTCGTCTCAGATAAATAAAGAATTTAGTTTTAAATGCCACCTTAATTCTCCACAACATCAAGCGTTATATAACATGAAATTTAAAACTCATTTAATTTTTCCCATTTTTCCAAGAAAACAGAAAATTGTTTTTCTAGGCTGTCCACTGCCCTGATCTGGTTGAGCGATTAGTTTCTTGGCCTGTCTTCACAGAAATTAAATTAAACAGACTATAAACTGTTTTAAGATTATTGTCGGTGTTTATTTGAACGACCGCTTGACCTATTCCCAGGAGCGGGCACAAAGCAAGTACTCTTGGGTTCGATTCCGTCAAAGTAACAAAATAAGGAGAGCGTCGAGAGGTGGTGATAAGATATACTCGACGATACGGCGACTAAAGCGTTTTTAAGTGTTTTGTTTGGCCACGTGCGTGGAAAGGCATGTAAGTGCTACAAGTAGAGGTGATTAACGCGTAATTACAGTTCAGCGTTCAACTTGGTCGTTTCAAATTAGACACGCTCGTTTGCGGCGTATAAGTGTTGAGTGCGTTCAAAATAGCCTGTCTATAATTATTTAGTGTTATTGTTGTGGGCTGCATGTGATGCCAAAACGAGCGACAACAGACAGGTAGCGGGCAGCGGGCGAGATTTATGTAACGCGAGGGCGCGACTCGTGACCGCCGCCAGGGCTGCCACTGCCAGTCGCCTGCCGTCGCCGTTCACTCTTTTAACCGGACAGTACTGTGCCCTGCCGTCGCCGTTTCAGCATGCTCTTTCTGACAATCGATGCTAAATCTATCTTGTGATTCTCATTCTAGCCCGGCTTAGATAATTTTGATAGGTACTTCTGCTATGAGAAATAAATAAATTATTATATATTATATGAATTTAATCATTCTAGCTTAGAAATTTAAATGATATCTAAACTAATTACTTATCAACATCGTTTAATCATTGTACCTACTAGTGTACAGCAAGTGTTGTCAGCCTCATTTTTTTTTTAATTTGCCGCGGTTTCTCATGGACAGGCTGGACAGCTTTCGCTGGCCAGTCTATGTTTCGGTTTTTTACCATTAGAAAAAGGGTAAACAATCTTGACGAGTCTTTTATTGAAAAACGTTTAAAAAAAACAGTTAATATTACTTATGATACCAAAAGCATATAAATGATCATTATATCCTTGCTAATTGTTACATATTTGCTGTGACTTATTTTTCAAAAGTATTTTTCAATAAAAATACGTCAAGATCGCTTACCTTCCGTCTAATGCTAAAAAAAACGAAGTATAGAGGTGGATCAAAACTGTCGCCCATAAACATCTGCAACACCAGGGTTATTGCAGATGCGTTGCCAACCTAGAGGCCTAAGATGGGATACCTCAAGTGCCAGTAATTTCACCAGCTATCTTACTCTACACGCCGAAACACAACAGTGCAAGCACTGCTGCTTCACGGCAGGATTAGCGAGCAAGATGGTGGTAGCAATCCGGGTGGACCTTGCACAAGGTCCTTCCACCTGTAAACACACCTGTATTTATCACATTACATGTTGCACCGCGCAGTGGGGTTACGTGAGGTGTATTTGTTATGTTAACTGAATAATTAAGCTTAAACGGCACATAATACGATCTCACAGCCATAAAAATTAATCAAAAAAAAAGTTCATTATTTTTTGCTTTTTCGGCGGTTTATTTTATACTTTTTTCCCGCCTTTGGGGTATTTTTTTCCAAATTTATATTATACCAATTTCAAGGTATACCTACCCTGTCCAATAAAAAAATAATTATCAAAATCGGACTACTCTATAAAAAGTAATGCGTGGTCATACATAAAAAAATATATACCTAGGTATGCGTCGACTTGAGAACCTACTCCGCTTTTTTCGTCAGTTAAAAATCATTGACCAAGACTAAAGTTGAGCTAAAAAAGCTTCGATTTGCACCTACAGAATAGTTTCTAATCTACTTATTATCTACTAGCGGCCCATCCCGGCTTCGCACGGGTTAAATAAAAAAAACCCGGCCTAGTTCCGTGCCTATACAACATTAGACATTAGCAAAATTCTACAAAAAAACCACGTTTGCTGTATTTTAATTTAATTATTTATTTTTAAAGGGAATGAAAATATAAATAAATATTCTGTGAATATTTCAAGCAACTAACTGTGTTGCCGTAAAGAGCACCCATTAAATATTTAATTTATTCTGTTTTTAGTATTTGTTGTCATAGCGGCAACAGAAATACATCAACTGTCTAGCTATAACGGATCATGAGATAAAGCCTAGTGACAGACAGACAGACAGACAGTGGATTGTTAGTAATAGGGTCCCGTTTTTATTACGCTTTGGGCACAGAACTCTAAAAATTTTCAGCTCCATTTCTCAAAAACTACTTACACCCGACCCGCGTGAAGCCGGGGCGCGTCAACGTAGAGTAAATGCATTTTATGGTTAGATTGATATTTTTAAATTCGTAATATCTTTTGAGTGGAATGTCCGATTTGAATAATTCAAAAAGTAATCTACAGGTATTGAAACCGTCTACAACATGAAATAATTTATTTGGATAAGGATTAATACAACGGTATGGATAACATGGTCTGATATTAGTCGCCACTTCACTCAACTTTTAAAATGTAATAAAGTAGTTGTAGTGACATAACTAAACTACAAAGTTGGACATATGGTATCGCGAAGTTTTTTGTAGAGATATTAATAATATTTTTTTAAATTGTAGAACATTTTTAGGGTTCCGTAGCCAAAATGGCAAAAACGGGACCCATATAGTTTCGCCATGTCTGTCTGTCTGTCCGTCCGCGGCTTTGCTTAGGGACTATCAATGCTAGAAAGCTGTAATTTTGCACGAATATATTATGTAAACTATGCCGACAAAATGGTAAAATAAAAAAACATTATTTTTAGAGTTCCTCCCATAGACGTAAAGGGAGTGTTGAATATGTATTTCATGTGTTGTTGTATGTATGTACTTATAGTATTTATTTATGATGATGCACTAGTTAAGGTAAAGTACAGTATCAGATCTTATCATATGCTCTAACGGTTATATGTTATGTACCAATAGAATGGCATTAATTATTACTGGTAATTTTTATTGCAATATTTTTTATTGCATTTAGTTTTTCGATTCGGTTCTTTTATTTTATCCTTCCTTCAAAAGTTGAAGTCGTGCGTCTACTGTGTTTTCTGAAGTCCAGGCATACGAATTGTTGAGATAACTTTAAGGAATAAGATCACCTTTGTACATCTGTTTATGTACATAAAATAGTATGTATTTTTAAAAACATCGTACTCATAAGTTATTAGATAAATCACGTGATGTATAGGACACGCGCTACAGCGCGTACACGCTATCAACTCGTCACTCACACCTCGGCGATGAAACTGGCAGCCCTAGGCGGCGGGCGGCAGCGCGGCAACGGCAGCGGCGAGGGCGCCGGCAGTGCTCTACCGAGAGCCGACCGCGCGCCGCCGGCCGCCATGGACCGCAGCGGCGGCTCCCCCCCGCCCAGCCCGCCGGCTCCGCCGCACTCCGGCTTCGGCGCCTTCTGCAGCGCCATCTCTGACACCTTCACGGTACGTAAACACGCAAGCACGCGCTCTGCGGCACAACTTTGTTTCGAATCGAAACTCAGCGCAGCAATGATTAGTGATAATCACCGACAACGCTTCGAATTTACGATGTAGTTTGAAAACTGGCACCGGGCAGCTGACCGTCGTCTACCATCCGACGATCTAACCGCCCACGACTGCGCACGAGTCCGACTTGCTATACGACACATCACTCGCTCTAAACACATGCGATTCGCGCCGCTCGCGGTATAATTCCATACTTCCAGTGATGAGCCGCGTTGCCACCGAGCCCTTCTATTTCGAGCAGCACGTGGTCCCCGAGGCCGGCCACAGGCCTTCGCAGACTCAGTCCCATACCGTGTGTTACAGTGTCGCCTGCCATCGTAACCGTATAAATAGAGCGGAATCAGAATAAAATTTATGGAGGTAGTAAAAAATATAAACAAGTTTATTATTAGAGTGCTGATGGTTGAGGCTGGGTCGCATCGTTCGGCCGTGAATTGTCCGATGGTGGCGATCTACAGAAATACCCCCGCGGACGGCGTACAAAGGCTGGGAGACATCGGCGCCGCACCCGCACTCGCGCAGCCGCTCGGCGCCTACCACGCCGGCAGTCATCACTCCGCAGACCTCGCGACTCCACACCACGGCGCACCGCACCACATTCGCACAAGCTCGACACAACTCAGCCGACAACTTAGGTACAGAACTATATACTCCCACACTTAGCCGCTCCATCTTCTTGCGAGGATATCTGACATTGAAACTGCGGTGGCCAGTCGTACCGGCAAACACCTGCGTGCTCCCGCGTCCAGAGTGCAGCGAGTGATCGATGTTATTCTATTCCATGTATATTTGTACAATTTAAATATCGCGTTCCTGCCCACGTGCTCGCTCGATTGTTTTGTTTACCAACTTGGGAAATGAAACATAAATTTTCTCTTTGAAGTGCTTGTGAAGATAAGATAAGTTGTTCCATTTTGCTGATTGTAAAATTAAAATTTCGTCGCGGGTGTTACTTATTGCTGCACTGCAATAAACAAGTTCTCAACAGTAAGTAGAAACCGGAAAATATAATTATATAAAAAATAATAAAAAAAGCTGAGAGAGTACCAACAGATAAAACAAAAATCTAAATTTAATTTAAATGAATTTTTCAATAAAATACTAGTTTTGTAACTTTAGGGCTAAAATATTAACTAGTAGGTACAGCGAAGGACATAAATATATGTACTCGTTTCCAAGACGTCTAAAATATCTACACACCTTTATAACACTAATCATAAGGTCGATGTACGAGTAGACATATATTTGACGCTATGGCTGTATAGATATTTATGCCCTCGACTGTACTATTATTTGTAAGGATTAAGTAGATAAGTAGAGTCTAAAATGAGCTTGATTAATTGCTTTGCCAATGCCATTTTCGTTAATTAATTCTACATTATTAACATATCATTGTACCCTTAGTTTAGTGTGCAAATGAAGTGTTATGATTCCCTGTTTAATAGAAGAGCGGGATAAGGCGTCCCTTTTGCGAAAAATAAACTACTTAACGCATTCACTGCCACCTGACTTGTCTTGACTGATCACAGGTGCCACCGACGCACATGTGCGAATAAAATGTACGAATAATTATGACAGCGGCACTGAGGGAAGTTCCAAAAACGCATATATGCGTCGGTGGCAGTGAATGCGTTAATAACAAAATAAAGGCTTTTCGGCAACATATTTACCTGGAGCTTAAAAAAAACCGCCGGAGAACTTTTTTTATGTTTACACTTGACCAACAACAAGTAGCTTTCTTATTTCTTAAAATATTCCATTAATATATAATTAGGGACGTTACTCAAGATACAGCGCCGCCAGTTTATTCAACTCTGCCGCTCATATAGCTCAGGCAAAACTAAAATACTGAGTCATTGTTTTTAAAAGGAGACTTTTCTGAACTGTTTTCCAGATCATTAATTTCAATTTTCAACTCGCATATAAATTATCGTCTGCTGGAGGTATTTGGTGAAAATGAATACCATACCTAGCCCTTAATGAAAGATTGGCCTATTGACAATCATCAGTTATTGTGAATGGAGAGAAGAACCAGGCTGTAAAGGTAGTGTGTACTTCAGGTCAATGCAAGACAGAGAGACAAGGTTCAGGGCTAGGTTAGGACCACGAGCGTCGATGCATCGCTTGGGTCGCACAAAGCGTGCGATGCTGGCAAGTCGCAGACACGCTCGAAGTTGACATCTATTGCATTCCTACAATCGTCTCTACGACGGCTGCAGTACAAAATATGCTGACATAAATAGGAGAACATATAAACTACTAATATACGTATATTTTATTATTTTACGTTTTATATACTGAGCGGCAAAAAATCTGGCCCTCAAATGTATGCAATAATAGGTAATTGTATGTAGAGTGGTCCAAATTTTGTGCACAAAATTACCTATTATTATTATATATATATATCATTCTTGATACAGTTTTATGATGATAAGTTTATTTATTAAAATTGTAGACTAATCGAATCTGCGTGCTTTAACAAAATTTCAAGACAATCGGATGACGAAAAATAGTTTTTAACTTGAATAGGTATATACTTACATGTGTTGTTGAGCTTCGTCTGTATTTTTATCGTTCATTGCTTGGATTTTACTTTTAGACATCATGGGGTAGTTTTATCCTTACTCATGTTATAAATGCAAAGGTAACTATGTCTGTCTGTTAATTCTTGACGCTAAAACCGGTTTAAATGAAATTTGATAATTGCAGTTGATTGAATTGGATATTTTTTATCCCGTTAAAGGACATATAGTTCACGCGAGATAATAATAAATAAATCTTCGCAGACGATGTCGCAGGCAAGCTAGGTATTTTATAGCTTGTAGATCATGGTTAGTCATAGGTATTCCGTATTAGTTATGAAGGAGCCGCCGCGGCCGCTTGTTATTCTTTGCCGAACAACCTGCATCGATGTCCAAAACCGATGAAGGAATGCCTAGAAGTACCTACTCGGTACACGTTACGAGATTCCAGTCCCCCGTGTTTCGCAGAATATTTGATTTTGTGCCCAATGTGATGTGGGGCGTACACCAAATACGATAATAATTCCTCATCAAATTCTCGTCACAATGTGTTCCTCACTGAAACCGTAATAAATGATAAAGTTTGCATATATTCTGAAAAACTGACCGGCACCTACACGCGACGCGACCCCTTTCAGTTCGCCGCGAGGCCGCCTTTGCGCGCCGCGTCGCTTCTTTTTATTGTACTCGCACTGAAATAGTTGCGAATTCATGGCGACGCGCTTTTCGAAGAAAACGAATATTTGTAAACAGGAACATGAACGCGACGTGTTTTTTTTTTCGCTCAAACCCGTTTGTGTAGTGTCGAGAGATAGTAATTGCACGGTGGTCCGCATCAGCCGGTCGGTTGGACGATTATAAATAGATGATAGGCAAAATAATCGGGGAAGTCGGCCACTGCTCTTGCTATTTCTGATCGAAACTTGTACCGATTTCGAGAGCGCGACCAGGTTAACGCGAACTTGTCCACTAAATAAATAAATTAGCACTGTCGGGATCAAATGTTCAGGAGTATACTGAGCTGCTGTCTCCGTTACAAAAAGTCTGTAAGTGTCTTGTGCCTTATATTTTTAGATTTCTCATTGTTTTTAAATTCGGGGCTTAAATAATAGCACACAAATTCTATTACCGCTTGGCAGAGTAGTTTAGCGAGTGTGATAAAGAAAGTATTGGCAGCGGGCTACGTATTACGTGTAGCAATGTATCGCGTAGAGCGTAGTTGTCGACGCCGTCCGGCATGCGCCAGCGCAGGTACTCGCGGTCGCGGCGGGCCCCGTGCCTGCCTTGCCGGTGGCTAATACTTCTAATCCGACGCACTTTTGTGAGTAGATCCATCCACTTATCTAACCGCACGTAAACAGTGAGACCGTGACATTCAAACTACCGGCCGTTCAAATTTAACTTGGCTCACAATACATTTACACGCAGGTGACGTAACGCAAGACTCGTCTTAAGAACGGCTAATTAAAAATAACTACAAAACCGTTTAAAACACAGTATTTATCTTTTATGTAGATACTGCAAACGATTAGAGCGATTAGTTAAAACTGGGTAAATAATTACTGACGTAACCTGTAATCATTATTACTGTTTACGTTCGGTCAATGACCACGGTCAGCGGTGTCGCGTTTCGTAGAAGCCACGTAGAACCGCTACGCGCTACGCCGTAGTTAAGTAAACTTGAAGGTTCGTAGCAAAGGTTGTAGCTTTTAATTACTGAATTCCTTGTACAATTTTCACTAATGTTACTATTACCAATCCAATAGTTATACCACAGAATATATAATAGTACTAACGTAAAGAATGGCCACGCTCCGCCCCGCACCGATTCGAGTTACACCACCCCTCAAGCGCAGATTGCAGGAAAAGGGTGCGCAACGCGATGTATGCCGGCCGCGCGGCACTAAATTCGGGAGCAATATATTGCGAAATGGTAACGGTACCCTACCTACCTCCTTTTATAAATAAATAATGATTTCTGAAATTATCGAGATTAATAAATGAAATAACTACCTACCGAATAATTCGTTTAAGTTTGTAGTCGTAGTCGTATATCTATTGTAATTGAAAATAATAATGCTTAAATACACAGACAGACACAAATTAAGTAGGTTTAAAATAAATAATTTATTTGCACATAATATCTAACCATACCTAGTATAAGTACCTTTAAATGTCATTGGTAGTACTATTAGTAGGTGCGCGATTCGAGCCAGACTCACACTTGGCCGGTTTATTATATCTTAATCTTGATCTATGTTTAATTGAAAAATGTTTTATAAAATAAGTAACAGAAATTAACAGTTAAATAGCAGAGGTTTTCCCGTCATGGGTACGTTTAAAAACGAGTGTACTCATTTTTGCTAGGCCGGCAACCCACCAGCAGTTACAATGGTACTGTAGCTGTAGGTGGGCGGCGTTTCTTATTTAACATTGGGTGAACCTCATACATATATGCCTGTTTGTCGGCTTTAGTATAGATGTATTTATTTACCTATATAATTCAATAGCTATCAAACAAAATCTGTAGAGTAGGTAAGTTAGAGTGTAGAGACTCACTCATATGAAATGATATTGTAACGGATAACTCACGTCTTAAATCGAGTTTAGCTCGACATGTTACCCATGTTATGTTATGTTATGTGAATTTAAGAAGACGTGTTATCCGTTACAATATCATTTATCTATAATGGTTAAATTCAAACTTGAAATTTTGCTTTGAAGTTTCCTTTACGATATAGACAAGGAATGAGGCCCGATTTTTAACCCCCGACGCAAAAAGAGGGGTGTTATAAGTTTGACCGCTATGTGTGTCTTTCTGTGGCACCGTAGCTCTTAAACGGATGGACCGATTTGAATGCGGTTTTTTTTATTGAAATCAGCTTTTCTAGCAATGGTTCTTAGATATGTTTAATAAAAATCTGTTAAGCCATTTTTGAGATATTAAACTTTGAAGACTTTCCGATCCGCATTAGCGATCCCTTCAAATAGCGAACCTACTGTGTTAAAAATAAAGTTGTGTTAAATACTTGTGATGTATACATATCATTTAATAATACTGTAAATCTGTTTTAAAAAAAATATATATACCTCGTTGAGTTTCTTGCCGGATTCTTCTCAGCAGAGGTTTTTCCGAACCGGTGGTAGATTTTTTTTGACATTCATAAGTGCTTGTTATAGCCTAAATTGAATAAAGATATTTTGACTTTGACTTTGACTTTGAAGTGATAAAGTCGGGATTTTCCAACTTTTTGTTGGTAAGGTTAGGTTAGGTTGGGTTATATGAACGTTTCACTGGAGAAGGAAATTGTACAACGAGTTGTGTGATGTGGGCGAAAGCTAGTAGGTATTCATTACGTAAGTAGGAACGTTTCAACAATCGCAAAAAATCAAACAACATGTAATTGTAAACTGTTCAAACTATTGAACGTGTTTTAATTAGAATTCTTTTATATTTTATGTGCTTGAATAATTAAATACCTACATGTGGAGGTGATTTCGGTAAAACATTTCACAATGTAAAGACAAATGGGCGTCAGATTTGTTCTTAAAACAACAAAGCAACAAAGGCCCCCAGCTGTTTACTGTTTTTATTTCGGTATTAGAAACTTCTGTTAACGTTGTTTTTCTTTGCAGGGCATGGCAACCACGTCCAGGAGTAGAAGAAAGGTAAATGTTTATCCTAAATGTTTTATTAAAGCTTTGATTCCAATTTTTGATTGCATTTAATTTCTAATAAATTAGATGTTTTGTGTATATATTTGTTACAATAATAGATAATTATGTTAACCCAAGTATTTGTTCAAATTGTGACATTTTTCAAGAGCCGCGCACAGAGGTAAATGTGAGGAGCGCGCCGAGCCGCGGGGCACGGGCGTTTCGCATACTTCAAATCCCTGACCCTCTGTGTTTGCTAACTATGTCATATCATAACTACCTACCTCCATTCGTTTGTTTTGAACATTCTCAAACGTAGAGGGGTACACTTAAAAAACCACTGTTACAAGGAAAACCGGCACATCCATTCTGACGTTGTGTACCTAGGTTAGATCGCTAAAAAATTGAGAGGAAAACAATTTAGACAATATCTCGTATCCTCCGATTCTTATAGTCAATGACCGCTGCCTGTTAATACGCAAGAGCGCGTTAAATAAACTGTATAAAAATAGGTTGCAATTTAAAATTGAATTAAAAGTACCTAGGCCTGATAGTAACTATTATAATAAAGTGCAAGCAAATAGGATTAGTTAATACTATTTACTCGTATTTTGTTGTACAATCGATCCCAAAGTACTGTATATATAAATTAATTGTGCTCCTAAATAGTGGACACAATAAAAATAACTCTATTAATTTGTCAAATAATTAAGTACCTAGATATATTATCCAAAAAAGGATTTATTATATAGGGACTATCAAGTACGTATTTGAATAGTATTTTAGTGCCTCGTTAGTTACCAAAACAAACAAATTTATAATCACGTCTCTGCAGCCAACATGAGGTGCCAAGTTTAGATAAAACTGGCCAAACTCTGGATGACTCGCCAAATTTTCCAACATTAAACATTACCTATTTATTCCTGTAAAGGTCAATAACAGTTAAAATTATCATTTATATTATAAGAGCGAAGCATAAGCTCAAACCTCGGCTTGTATTAGTTCATTGCCGTTTGCAAGCTATTATGTAGAGCAACTACAAATCATTGAGTACCTAAGTGGTTTGTGGCTATATTAACTAGCTTTGATCGTACCTACTCAAGAGGAGCTCTAATTTGGTAATGACTATTGACTTATATAAATAGAAGGAAATGTCACGTTAGCCGGTGCTACTAAGAAGTCAAAATATTGGCCTGTGCTTTATTGAAACAACGCGTCACGCTGGCGCATGCGATCAGCAATCAGCGTAGGTACTTATGATAAACAAAACTTCGTTTTCCATCAACAACAGCAATTCTATAATACTTGCGCAAATAGCGTTTTCCGAAACAATTTAATTTTAGATCTCCCTTGAAGTTTTCGCGACAGAAGTGTTTATGTAACAATTAAGCTGTATGATTTAGGGCTATCTTTGATGGTGGCTCGTGCGCCGACGCTTTGTTCGCGGGTTTATTTACCGGCAGGCGACCGTCACGCCGAGATATCGTAGATATGCGTATGTTGCATGTGTATGTCATATTTTTTCTGAAAGCCGGAGTCATGGCAGAGCGGCACGGTGTTTACGGGCCGTGGCGCGAGCTCGCGAGTTGACGCCGTGCCAAGCGCGACACCCGCTATTTCTATGCTAACTTCACTCACTCATAACCACTAACAGGCTTCCTACCAATCAAGGCCTTGAGACTTTGAAATGATTGAGGATGTATCTCGCAACCAAACCGATTTGGCTAAAATAGTTTCATACATTTAATACGTGTCACGTAATTAGGATAAAATAAATACTGTATCTAATGTATTGGCAGCTGTCCGATCGACCATCAATGTAATCGTCTGAAGAATGATTAATAGAGCAATATGTTGCAGCAATTACTTACGTCAAGATAAATACACAAAGAAACTATATCACACTTAAATTAAACCTTTTTAATGTGTACTTATACACACATAACTCATATAAACCAAGCATCTACTCGTCCTCGTGTCTTCTGTTATAACTCTATTTGTATGAACGTGAGGGGCGTTGAAATTAATTTAGCATAGGTTAGCTAGCTACTCGTGCCTATAGTCATAGACATAGACGATATAGCATTTAGTTTAATGACGACTTACGACACATACCTATAATATAGTGACATAAACGTAGTGTTTGAAATATGCCATATAGCAGAGATTTATTTGGTTTAACTTGATGACGATTTTTAAATATTTTTAATCAATACTAATCAAAATTTAATTAAGTATATTAAGCTTGGGTTTATGAATTAATTACTTTCCTTTCATATTTCTTCCCTGTATCAAATAAAAAAAAAACATCAAAGATTTCAAAATTGACAATCGAAGCTTCAGGAAAATTATATTTGACATAGAAGAATTTCTTTGAAGTTGCCCGGTATTGTTTGATATTAATTATATTTATTAACACTTGAAATTTGTAAGAAATCCGCTCTACAATAAAACTATTACTATCGCCTTTGTACATCTTGTTATCCTGTTTTCTGTTAATTTCGCGTGATTTTAGATACAATAAAGAGTTTTGCAATACAATACTATTGGAAGATAAATAGCTTTAAATGAGTTGAAGAGTTCCGCCCTGCGGAGACGATCCTGGCTGGACTACCAGGATATCATTACTAGATTATTGTATTGTCACGCTATTTACATAAGTATTCCAAATTTCAAGTCAATCTGACCACTGGAAGTTGGTCAAATTTAACTTGCAAGATTTGATTACAGACAGACAAACAGACAGACAGACAACGGGATGGGTGAAACTAAATAAAAGCTTGTAAAAAGTTAGATGTTCGTAGTTTCAACCGTTGTCAGTAGATGAAACGATAGAGAGCTTTGCATCAGAATGTACTAGAATCTTTGCCAGCGCAAGGCTCGCTTCCGTTTCCCGGAACCTTGGCAAGAGAGGGCTGTCGATTCTTTAACACTCCACGTAGTGGTATGGGCGAAAAACTGGCACGAACATTACACTAGTCGCCTTCATGCTTCATGCCAAACACAGAACGATGCTTGGGTATAGTAGAATATCTCTAAAACCATGCGTTAAAATGACGACACCCGAGCGTCCAGTAATAGTTAAAACTATAAAAAAGTTGTTGAGTTGCCAATAAATACTAGGTAAGTAAGTACACTTATCTCTTTTAGTAGATAAGTTGTAAGAAAATGTAAGTAAACATTATCGTCATCATATTTTGAACATACTTTGATCAAATGAAGGACCGAGGAAGAATGTCTGAAATGCAAGTAAATACGAGTTAAATTTCATCATATTAAGCCCCAAATTACCTCTAGTATAAACTGAAATATAAACAACTGGCTCTTGCCCAGAATTCCATATGCGAAGTATTCGTTTATCGCTATCCTGTGGTAATTATGAAATTTTCCCGGATAAAAACTACCCTATTTTCTTGGTATCAAATCATCTCCACACCAAATGTCATATAAGTCAATTCATCGGTTTAAAAGCATAAAGACATAACCAACAGACCGACAGAGTTATTTACTTTCGCATTAAAATATTTTTAAGCATTCTTTTATTTAATAGAAAGACGTCATTTTATAGGTAGATATTTGGGATCATCTTTTTAGATAAGATTGTGCAACTGCAATGTCAATGCGATGATCGTAACAGCGGGCAAGGTGGGGTGTCATGGACTCGAGACAACTTATAGCTTTGGGTTTTAAATTAAACTAAGAGCAGCACGTTATATATTTTTCCCGGCCTCTGCAGTAATGTACTATACTAATGTCAGGGTTCAGAAACTATTTCGGCGCAAAAACTGTTTGGCGCGGTAAAACTAAAAATAAAACTTTTTTTCTCAAAACTGTACGTAAAAGTTGACATTATTCTTTACATATCGAAAGGTGAAGTGCATAGTTTATGGTCAGCGAAAAATTAAAAAGTTAAAAAGATTGCAGGCGCGCTAGCTCGACAATAATGAATTAGCGCGCCTGCAATCAGTCACAATTTTTAAAAAAGTAAAAAAGGCCATGGACACAAGTCGTATACAGCCAAGTCTAATGGCCGGTATCAGATATTTTGTTGGAACTCCGGACTTTTTCAATTGGGTCTGAAACAGCTTGTGGTGTTTTCGGTAGCACCTGCAGTTTATTTTTAATGAAAAAAAGGCGGGAAAGCATAAGAAAAATATTAGAATAAAATTAAATGTTATAATATATTTTGAGAAAAAGTGTATTCTATTTCAGAATTATTCACCATTTTTGAGAAAAGCTTTATATTAATCTCGGTTGGAATAACAATTGCTAGCTTCGTATTACTTAAACGGACTCGCAAGCTCGTCCGTTTAATACACATACTCAGCCAGCAATTGCCTACTTCCAGGCCACGACAATAATCTACTATTATTGTTGCTTGCGCGCTCTAATATTGTAAAGAGACTTTTCTTCGTAAAGGGTTTAGCAGGCTAAGGAAGGACATGTGCCCCCTGTGAGGTATAGTTGAATTGGTAAATGTCAATTGTTTGTAATATAACTAGTAATCACTCCAACTTTCAGCCCTCTATGTAGAACTGTCACAGAGATAATGAACTTTTTTTTCAAACTCATTTTTCTCTTAATCCATAGCAGCTAAAGCATCAATCAAAATCACAGCTACGTGGTTTGAGTGAGATCTTACAATTTTATTGATATATTATACGTGAAAAAAAATGACAATTTATTTTTCATCTCTCCTGTTTGGAAAGTTTGATTTTCATGTCTAGGTAGCCGGGTTGAAAATTGCGTTTTCATCTCTAGAGTGGAAAGTATTTTATTTTTTTATTTTTCGATTAGCCTTGGAGTCGAAAATAATTGCGTTACGTCAATGACACTTTTTTTTCACGTTTCGTCATGGCCATCTAGATCTTAATCTAGATGCACGTCGTGACCAAGGAGCTATATACAACACTGGAGATTGAACGCTCAAGAAATTTGATCTTTATTACGTCACGAACATATTCCATCTCTTTCTTTAGTTAGGTTAAGAAAGATATGGAAGTCATTCGTGAAATGTGAAAGAAAGAGATGGAATATTATAAATAAGAAATAAGCAATAAAGTCAAACTTCTTCGTTCGGTGTTCAACCCCCAGTTTTGTATATAAGCTCCTTGGTTCTGACCTAGTTGTAACAAACTCGATTTTTTTTATAGTCGGCCGTGTTAAGTGACTAGTCGAAAAGGTACCGTTGGAGGTTGGATATAAGTAAATTCAATTTATTATTATTCTCTTTTTTTGTAGTATTTCACTTTCCTCACCTACAGTCGAAATGAAAAGCAGTGTCTAACTCGGGTGGAATTACCCATTTCCCCTCGAACTATTTTGAATTTGATGTATAGCTGTCACAAAAGGTTACTCAACAGCTGCTATGTTTGGATGCTTTAGCTAGTTTTTTTCATTTTTTTTCAGTATTGCACCAATTATAATCAACTGATTTTTCGTATGGTAGTAGCTAATACTATTTATAAAAAAACTTGTTGGAAAGAGCTGTCAAAAAATATTTTTTTATTTTTATCCTTCACGTAAAAATTATTTATAAACTTGTATGGTATAATCCCACTTAAACCACGTAGCTGTGATTTTGTTTCAATGCTTTAGCTGCTATGGATTACGAGAAAAACTAGTTTTATTTTTTTTATAAAAAATACATTTTTGACGTTATCTCTGTGACAGTTCAAGTTAAAGGGCTGAAAGTTAAAGTGATTACTAGTTATGAGGCGACAAACAATTGTCATTTACCCATTCAACTATTGCTCACAGGGGCCACATGTCTTTCCTTAGCCTGCTAAACCCTCTTTTAACGTATATGTATATCACTCGAGTGTAAGTAGACATCACTAAAGTCGTGTGGTATACGGCTCTCAGTTTCGCGTCGGGTCTTGATGAATAATCTACTATTACTTAAGGTGGTTTTCCACCGGCGAGGCGAGACGAGACGAGGCGAGACGAGAATTGAAATTTGTATGGCAGCGCCCGCGGCGGCCCGCGGCGGACGCGCGAGAATGCATACAAATTTCAATTCTCGTCTCGCCTCGTCTCGACTCGCCTAGCCGGTGGAAAATGACCATTAGACATCAGTTGTATGTTACGATGTGAAAACAATACAATGCCCCTCGATCCGGGCACTCTATTGATCAGTCACAGTCTGATAAGATACCCAACGAGAATGATAAGACTAGCAAAATTGATAAGGAACCCGGCATGTAGATAACGATATTTCTTACATTCACTTCATTGTTTCAAAATACAGTGACGCTGCGGTGTAATTGAGATTTTTATTAGAGTTTAGAAGTACATGTGTGGTGTTTGATGTCTTGTGACAATGGGTGTTTTGTTTTGCAGCAAGAGGATGAGAAGAAGAATAAAAAGAGACAGTCGCCGGTGGACGAACGACCGGTGGTCCCCGCGCCAAGCGAAGCTATGCTTAACAGTAAGTTGTACCTCAGATACTTAATTAGCTCTTTAAGTACCTATACGTTAATGTCCAGATAAAATCAAACGTCAGATATTGAATAGAATAATATGTTGTCGGATACCAAATCTGATTCCTATGTGCATATATATAGGTAGGTCCGTATATAGGTAGAGCACGGTAGATTTGGAAATATATATTAAAATGAGAAATTGTTTCGTGTTTCTATGATATTGTTTCTTGACTAAGCATGAACCAAAAAAAGAAAAATTGAATAAAAAATCATATTTTAATGTCATTGCATCTCACGTGCGGGGACAAATTACACGGGCCGTGACAAGAAAGATTTTTTTCATTGAAGCGTCTAGTTATTATCATATCAATTATCGCGGCACATTTAAACATGCGCGTGACAGAAATAGGAGGGGGGGTTTAAATTAAAACGTCTTGGTTTGGAAGCGGTCAATCGCGAACTAACTTTATTTTTCTCTCTCTATTTTATATACAAGGACTGCTCATTTGTTTACATTAGGGCTGTGACGCTCGGCGGCTATCACGTGTGTATGTGAACGGGCAGATAGCAAGTAGAGCCACCTACGAGGAAAATCGGTAGTAAAGTCTAAAAGTTCATGGAAAACATAAATGAAAGGGCAAATGAAAATCAACACCATTGTTAGCGAAGCCAAACATTTAATTACCATGTCCATTTCCCTAAATTGGTTTGGACTTATGGCAAATACATTTAAGCTAAACTGTTGGCTGGCTTTGCTACGAGTAGGTACATTAGCGTGTGGATTGATACATTTTGTGAAATACTGGTGACAAGCTCGATCCCAAAGTATGTCCCAGTGTCTTCTAGAAAAAAACTAAACTAACCACGATCATATTTTTTTTGCATTTAATTACTTCAAAAGGATTGTGTGTGTAGACAAATGCATATTATATCTGTTGCTACGCGGCTCCTTGTAAATAATCTAAAGTAATGGGTGCTCGGATAAATGGTCCTGGCAGACGCACTTACTTGCAAGCTTAAGTTTAACAGGCACCGCTCTTAAGCAAACACCTGTAGCCCAGCCAACATTCGTTTGACTAGTTTCGAGACAAAGTTTTTTAAAGCTTGAGGGCGTAAAGCTTAAGGTTTACGATTAAGGTTTGCAATACAAAGAGAGTTTTATAGAGACTGCATGTAATAAAGTTAAAAAGTTCAATATCTCAAAAACGGCTAAACCGATTTTGATGAAACATGTCTAAGAACCATCGCAAGAAAACCTGATTTCCTGAATCAGTCCACCCGTTTAAGAGCTACGGTCTCTTTTTGCGTCGGGGGTTAAAAAATTACTTATCCAAAGTAATGGTACAGAATTGATTGACGTCAGAAAGTTTTGAAATTAAAAAACAAACCAGAAAGAAGAGAGAAGGAGAGAATCTAATAAACAAGTAATTTAAAAAAAATATAATTAGTTACTTATGTTCGATATAGTTGCCGTAATAACTAAACGAACTAGGTATGCTTGCCTGATACTCGTACAAATTTAAGACGAAAACAGAAACTGAAACCGGATTATACCATTTTCTAAGAAAAGACTATCAAATTCTTATCGATTTTTACTAACATCTGGAGATAATGTTCCGTTACAATATGTGCCTACTTCTATGTGGTAATTTATATTTATCTGTGTTTACGAGACGGTTTGATTACGTTAGTTATGATCTCATTAAAAGATGAATTATGATAAGATACAATGATATACGAAAAATTTACAACCTAGCCTGCTTAGCAAACAGCGTTTACGTTGTCGTGTTTTTGTAGATAAGACGGGTGCCCCTTGAAATGTCGACAAACTATTTATCGAGTTTTATTTCATCGAAAACAATTCATCGATTTGATGAAACATTTCTAAGATCTATCTCCAGAAACCCTGATTTCAAATAAAATAAAAACTGCTTTCAAATCGGTCCACCCGTTTAAGAGCTACGGTGCCACAGGCAGACACACATAGCGGTCAAACTTATAACACCCCTCTTTTTGCGTCGGGGGTTAAAAATACAATTCATCAACTAGTCATGAGACAGAACAACTAAATATCGCTGTTTATTTCTTCAGCCCGTTCCACACTTAGCCCGCGGATCGCGCGCAATGGCTGCGAAGGGGCGCGAAGCCGCGAACGCTAAGTGTAGAGCCGTTTCGCATATTCTTCGCGGTTTCGCGCTTTGTTCCCCAATTTTGGTCGGTTTTTTGTCCCGCGTCAAAGGGAGCGCGAAGCGCGAACGCGACGCGAACGTGCATATGACTCCACACTCGCAGTCCGCGACCGAGTGTTTGGACTTGCACCGTCGTTGTGAAATTGGTGAAAAATCGATTACGATGGATACATGTCATCCACCACCTTCGTTTTCTCCACCGTTTCTTAATTTGCGTTTTAATTTTAATATGTACATAGTTGTAGTACGCTAACGCGCATAAAGTTAGGGACGCAGCAACAGCTACTTCAACGTCCATATCATTTAACGTTGCGAACATAACTGTGAAAATACCGCGAACCATTGCGAGTGTAGAGTCGTTGTTAAATTCGCGGCAAGTTCGCTCCGCGAAATTGCGCCGTGATCCGCGGACTAAGTGTAGAGCGCCCATTCGACGTATTGCGACTGCGACGAAAAAAGTTAGGTTAAAACTGCGACGCCAACAAAAATAAATCGCTAGTAGGAAAGAAGGTTAGGTTAAGTTAGAACTGCGACCCCAACAAAAATAAATCGCTACCAGGAAAGTAGGTTAGGTTAGAACTGCGACCTCAACAAAAATAAATTTCATTCAAAGTATGAAATAATAAAATATGAAATGAAGTTCTGCCAAATAAACTATCTATTAAATAATGTCCAGAAATTAAAAATCGGTGATTTAAAAATACTCGTTTTAATAATGCGAGGTAATGAATATTCGATTAATGAAAAAATAGGAAACGTTGACTTTTAACTGATATTCGATTAAAAGTTTGTCGACATTTCAAGGATGAACTAGAATAAAATACTGTGTGATCAGTAATCACCTCCCTGATACCTAGGAACATCTCAAAGGAAAAACAATTATCTGTGAGCAATTTGCGGGTGGGCGACGAACCAGTTATCTTTTACAATACTCGCCGTTGCCGTGATAAGTATCTTAGTGGCTGGTTACCTGTAGCGCATTTAAATCACGACAACGTGTCGTGAACCGGCGTCAAGACGTTAAATTGATATTTCCACGTGTCTTCTTTATCTTATCATTTATCGTGTTCCGTCTTAATATGGGTAAGTACCTATGTACTTCTAATAAAATTATTGATGTCGGAGTAAACAAAGATAAAAAGTTACAACTATCAAAGATTCATTTAATACGTTTACTTACAGTGTTGCAAAAATTACTATAGTTGCATTGTATCGCACTTTGAATTTTTTTAGGAATAATTAGGTAGGTATTCATTCAAAAGTTTTGTCTCGGATTGGATATCACGTTATTTACGAGTATTTATTGAGATACTGAGTTACAGGACAAATGTTTTAATACATCTATTTAGATTTAGGTATGAACATATCTAAGTAGATGTGAAATCTCTAGCTTTATACCTACTTAGGTAGGTACACATTTATAATTTGTATGTTTACAAAAGTACGTACCGGTCAGTGAAGGTTAAAAAATATGAGTAGGTACACTCAACACCTTAAAAATAACCAACGCTTATACCTACTGGCATAATATCACAGAGTGGCAGTTGATTTTTAAGCAAGTACTTATTGAATTTATATAAACTTATCTTTGCATTTAATTTTACCTATAGATATCTATTCAAATTTATCTTCTCGTTTATGTTTAAAGTGAAAATATGGACCAGTAATTCCAATTATCAAAGACTAAGAATTTCAACACAGTGACTCATACTGTGTTGAAATTCTTGGGTAGTTATCAGCATAATAATCCCTGAAAATGACTGAAAACTCTGAGTCAGTGACAAAAAATGTGAAATAGTTCCAAGATGATTGCAATTTCCCGAGACCGATATTTCGGGAGCTAATAAGTGTGCGATATCATTTTAGTCTATAATAATACGTAGCAGTTTTACTGGTCATTCATTATATTGGGTAGCCGCACGGTCGGACTCTTGGCAGCGGTCGGAATTCTCTTTGACCGAGATGCGCTGCGACGAGCGACGAGTTGCACGGAGCCATGACCGTCAAACATTTCAACTATTTCACGTACTTACCTAAACTGTTATAAAAGCTACCTACATTGCTAAAAGCAATTTCATTTTATCATTATCCAAAGAAATACCCCGAAGCTCTTACTTTACTAAAGTTAAAGTACTAATCTTGAGTTACAGTACCTACCTAACTGTTTTTATATTCTTTTAAATGTAATTTTCGAGAAATTTTCGCTAAATGGGCGCACTTAATGAACTTAATGAACGACCAATATAAATTTGCTATTTGTTAAATAATAAACATTATATAACAAATGAATGGATCTATGTTGTCTGATAAATAAATAAATAATTATTATTACTAAGTACTATTACTATATACTTTTATCCAACAAAAAAGGAACAGTTAACCTTAGATATTCTGGCTTTAAGAAAACTCCTTCATTAGCTTAGCGCGGAAACTTTTAAACGAGATAAGAGAATGATAGAGTAATCTTTAGTCAATATTACCATGTTATATGCTGGCAGGTTGAAGATGAGCCCCTCATTTTCACAAAATACTTCAAGAGATCTTTACGCATATGCGATAAGTGTTTTAAAATTTTCACCACGTTAGTTACGATACGTTCAGTAAAGCGTTCTTAAAATTAAATAATGGCTGGTCAAAAGAAAGATAACAATTTCTGTGAGTAACTGCCAGTGTTGTTTAAAGTATTTATTCGTTTCTTTTTTACAAGCAGAATGAGACTGAATGAAGACCTAGTTCAATAAGTCCTTGCGTCGCGGTGTGTTAGATTGATTTAAATCGATATCGGGGTTAGTTCGCGTGGTGATAATTCCAAATCAATGCAAAGTATCTAGCTATAAAAGTCACACCAGTTTGTGTTTGCACTTGTATGGTATCTATGAACATTCAGCCACGACCTTTTAATCGAAAGCAAAGTATCTAAGGTAAACGTACGAGTGCTCGTCACTCTCCCAATGTTTGGCATCTTTAGTCTTATGTTATTAGCAATGGTATCCAATATTTGGTAACAAACGTTTCAACAAATATTCATTTAACAAACCACGTTTCGCAAACTCTTGTTTCACAAATTAATCGTTTTATAACACCATATTTCACAAATTGATCATTGCACAAACTCTTTATTTGACAAACCATCACATAAAAAATAATTAGTTATTTGTCAAACTAAGTATTCATTTATTATTTTCGTCCGTTGGCAAAACCACGTTTGTCAAAAAACGTTTAACAAAATGCATCACTTGGTAAAAACTTTATCCATTTATGATAAATGCAAAAGTGTGTGTTTGTATGTATGTTTGTCCGCCTTTCACGTCGAAACGAAGCGACGGTTCGACGTGATTTTTGGCATAGAGATAGTCTATAGGCCAGAGAGTGACATAGGCTACTTTTTATCCCAGAAAAATGCAGTTCCCGAGGGAACAGCGCGCGATAACCGAATTCCACGCGGGCGAAGTCGCGGGCAAAAGCTAGTTAAGAATAATTAGAGGTGCCTGTAGCTCAGGTTAACTTGATTAGGAAAAAAGTTAGGTTAGGTTAGAATTGAGACCCTAAGAAAAACTAACTTATGCCAGTAGAAAAACTAGCTACTGTCCGTACCTATAGTTGCGGTTAAGTTAGGTTAGGCAAGAACTGCGACCTTAAGGAATCCGAAACTAAAACGTTTAACGTAACATTTTATGTAAATAGTTTGTTAAATAATCATTTATAAATTGACGTTTTGTAAAATAACTAGTTTGAAAAATGAGTTATTTGGGTAATGGACATTTTTTAAATGATGATTTATCAATTGATGTGTTTGTAAAGTGACAAGTTTGTTAAAAGTATATTTATCAAATGATCATTTATGATATGAGCAGTTTGTGATATGAAGTGGTTGTGAGATGAATAGTTTGCGAAACGTTGTTTGTGAAATGATCATTTTGTTAAACGTTGTTTGCCAAATGGTAGTAAACCATTAGCAATAGAGATGACAGCAGGGTGTCTACTAGCGTATCGAGCACTCGGACGTTTACCTTACATTTTCTTAGTTTTCGCATTGAAATTGAAAACATTTTAGACGTTAATTAGTATAATATGTATGGGTCCTTCCAAGTAAAAGTTTTAGAATGGGAAGAACGCCAAGCTGTTGTTTTGGATTCATTGTTTTGTATCATTTAGTGCCAGCCGTCATTTCAGTTAACCTTTCAGTTATAATACATTTCCAACATTGTAAGGTGGTGCGAGAATTATTTAATGCTCAGTCAAGTGGAAAATAAAAGTTTTCTCGTGGAACCAACAAAGAGAAAGCATTTAAATTTTGCATTTTTAAATAAGTTACTCTTCTTTCTGTGACTGTTTTCAACGGATTATATTATTTAATTATATACTTAATCTAGATTATATAATTTAATAAATTTAATATTTTTTCTAATAAAATACCAAAAAATATTACAAATGAAACGGATACAAAATTCATATCTATTGTCAAGAAGTCATTAATATCTAAGGCGTATTATAAAGTTAATGATTTTATCATGGACAGGGATATTTGGAAATAATTCCGATCCGCATTAGCGATCCCTTCCAATAGCGAACCTACTGTGTTAAAAATAAAGTAGTATTTAATACTTGTGATGTATAGATATCATTTAATAATATTGTAAATCTGTTTAAAAAAATATACCTCGTTGAGTTTCTTGCCGGATTCTTCTCAACAGAGGTTTTTCCGAACAGTTGGTAGATTTTTTGACATTCATAAGTGCATGTTATAGCCTAAATTTAATAAAGATATATTTTGACTTTGACTATAATTATCGTGACGGAATGGGAAATAGTTACTTAGAATAATCTCTTTTTAATAAGCGAGATATATGTGATATCTAGAGTATTTTATGGAGGGATGGTGGTGTCCTCTCAGATTGGAAACTTAGATAACAAACAGGTCAAGATGTAGATACCTACCTACTTTTATATTACAATGATGATGACCATCTAACGTGTCTTAGATTCTAATTATCCGATTTCAGATTATCGGTATCGGACGCCGATACGATATCGGGGCAAGTAAAATGTATGAAATAAATAAATACCTGTTCATATTGTCCGGCCCGATATCGGATATCGGAGCCGACACCGATATGTTGGCGGCACCATCGGACGCCCGTGGGCTGTCGGACGATAATGTTTGTATGTTGTGCTATACGTTTAAATATCTAAATTGTCTCTGTGTGTGCACTAAGCTATCGAGCAAATGGCCGTATCGGAACGATTTTGTCGGGAATTATGTGAAAACAGCACATGGTGTCGGCTATCGGGTGTCGACCATCGTCGTCCACTACCGATATCCGAGATGTTTATATAGCGCCGTGTCTATGGGCATTCTATCTGTCGATAATATGAAGTGTAGGTACAACTATTAGTAACCGCTTCAAGCAGGTCACTTTTACAAGATTTCCCTCATTTTGATTTCCATTATTTTTCAAGTCAACGGTTTAATTGTGAAGATGCACTTGTCTCAGGACGGACCCATGCAGCCAAAAACTGTCAATTTTTAACGCCTTTATTTCAAACATAGTTTAAATCTTCTTACTATTTTACTAATATTATAAATGCGAAAGTTTTTATGGATGGATGTTATTTGGATGTTTGTTACTCTATCACGCAAAAACGACTTTACGGATTTGCATGAAATTTGGCATACAGATATAGATACCCTGGATTAACATATATACTACTTTTTATTCCAAAATAATGTATGATTCCTGTGGTATCAAAAAGTTATAAACTACACACATATTCCGCGCGAGCGAAGTCGCGGGCAAAAGCTTGTAATAGATATTTTGCATGCGTAATGTACAGTTAAAGTAACTAAATCACCATCGTACCAGGGGTACGTGATTCATTTTCCTCGACTGCACGGAATTGTTAAGGTCTCAGTGAAGAATCCTGATCCTGAATGAGAATAAACAGCCGACATGTTTTGCTTCCAGACCTCCGCACAGCCTTCGGTCTCCTGGACCGCGACAGCGACGGCCACGTGACCCCGGCCGAGCTGCAGTTCATGCTGCGCAACCTCGGCATAGAAGTCAGCGACGACCTCATCGCCGACCTCATCACGGACGCCAGTCGGACTGGTCAGTAGGTATTTCTCCTCACCAGAGCCCATACTTTTGATGCCGATGGCATCAATTTGACGTCACGCTGCATGATTCCGTAATTAGTATTGTCATAATTAATCATTTGTCAACCTGTCAAATAATCGGTACAGGACATAAACCTAATATTACTAGGCGAACCGACCTTGCTTGACAGCGTGACCGAAAGTGAGATGGGCCTGTCTGTGTAAATTTGTAAATTTCTGTGTGAGTTTTAGAGTTGCCCTCACTGCTAAATATGGGTTGTCGATAACCATAGGTACCGTATCCCCGGTATCCCCGTATATACGGTAGAAAACTTTATTGGAAGAATATCGATATAGGTATCGATAAAAAATATTCAAACTCTACGCCGTAAGTGCTCAAGTTCACGGATACAATATATTTTTATTTAACACAAGTATTAGAAATCAAGCCATATTTATGAAAAATACTGTTTACCGCTTCATCATCATCATGTCAGCCGAAAGTAGTCCACTGCTGGACATAGGCCGCCGCCGCCGCCGCCCCCGTTTACCGCTTCATATTAGCATATTAATAAGTAAATTTGAGAACACATTCAATGAAAATAAGAGCTGTGGAAATGGTACTTGTATATTTACCTGTGAAATGTAGGTATGTTTATTTGGGTTATTGCAGTAGGTTGTATCACAACTCAACACAGAACACGACACCATGTCACGCTGTCATTTTGATTTTATCTCTTTCCCACACATAGCTTATGCCGTAAGGATCGGTTTCTACCCTCGCACCACTGTTAGTCTATTTACACTAGTAATATTTAGTTTATGGTACAGGACGTCTTAGTAATTTTCGGGAATTCCCACGGGAATTTTACAAAATCCCCGAATTTCAATTCAACTGCTGTAGGTATCTTATGACTTACACGTGCGAAGCCATGATAAAATGAAGTGCATATATAAAAATACAATGAAATAAATAAAAATAACCAGAGATATTATGGCTATAATCTTACAAGGCTAAGGGGCTGTGTCACCACCAATTGATTAATTTTATCTGACGGATAAATGTGATGCCATCTCTGTTTGTTTTGTTCGAATAGACGGAGACGGCATCACATTTACCTATCCGTCAAATAAAATTAATTAATGGGTGGTGACATAGCCCCTTAGTCTTATAAAATGATAGCCATAATGTCTCTGGTTTTTTTTTCAATGGCAAACGAGCAAGTGGGTCTCCTGATGGTAAGGTAAGGTATACACCTGCAACACCAGGGGGATTACATATGCGTTGCCAACCTAGAGGCCTAAGATGGGATACCTCAAGTGTCAGAAATTTCACCGGCTGTCTTACTCTCTGGTTATCTATATAACCAGAACTAACAAGTACCTACAGAAGACTCTATTAGCTGACTTTAAAAACAAAAATGAAGTAGATGATATATAGCTGTGTTTATGCACAATTTACAGTGGCGTGGTGATACTCCAGCATTACTACAGAGTGCGTTCCGTGTCAAATGGACAGACAGTGTCACAAGCATGTTATTTTGTGCATTGCGTGGGTGTTACGCATTACACAGCGTCGCTCCACGACGGTTATACTCGTACATGCAGGAAGGAAGTCCCCAAATACCCAACGTAGTTCAACGAGTCAACCTTGTGTCTAATAAACACATTGATCATTCCATAATATCGTGGACCTGCGCCACTTTAATTTAAATTGAGACAATTACGTCAAACTGAATTTTTAGCTGTTGTTACGAATTAGAAAGTGAGCTCGCCAAAATAACTAAGAGCTCAGTCGTAAAAACAAACGACGCGGCGACGCCGTTAACCTTAGACTCGGTAACTTTAGATTGGCACTTGTACCCGCACAGCCTTCATTTAGGGGGGGTTAGGGTTATGTTAAAAAGTTGAAGACTTACTTTATGGTGCTTACCTACACAATTAGGCGCCAACTAACTAACAAGCTGCATTTAATGACCAAGAACGGTCACGCGAGAAATCAAGATGATCGCTGCTGGATATTTGCTCCAAAGCAGCAGCTAGTAAATAAATACAATAGAGAAAAAACACCGGCTGAAAAAGTAGTAGGTACTTATTCCAACAAAACAAAATACTCATTTAGTGCCAAAAATTTGCCCCAAAAAACTGACATATTGGCAGCAACAGGCGTTGAAAAGATTGAAATCGACGTTGTTACGCGAAAATTTACGTTTATTAATAATTCTTATCCTTGATGCTTGCTCGGAAGTGGTTATGTATCCCAAGTCCCAACGTTTTAACTAAAACTTTTAGATTTAGTCTAAAAGCACCTTCGTAATCGCATCGATCCAACTGCTTGTACTTTTTTGATTTGATTTCCTGCCAAATATGAGCACGTGCAGCGTGTTTCATGAAGAGAAGACGCCTCAGTCCCTAGAGTCAATGTGACTTGTTACATTGGAAGGAATCAAACGGACCGAGACCGAAATTCATCCACCGGCTAAAATTAAGACAGCATACGTTTAGATACGATAATTAAAGCGTGGGCATCCGTATTATTGTTGGCATGGATAAACGGTGTTGTTTCTTGCGTTTTACAAGTTAAATAAACACAAGTTCATTATATCGATGTGAAAGCATGGCGGGTAGGTACGACATTGTTTGCTAATGGCGATTTCACATAAACTGTAGAGCGAAGGGCGTGCGGTCGGCGGCCATAATGATGTGTGAGTTTGTTTGGTGGCCGGGGACGTTGACTGAATTTTGCTCTACTTGTAGCCATTCAATACACATTACGTACCCACTTTAAGAAAAACATAAGATAAGAGGACATTTAATCTGTCATCTCCCAGGATAACAGGATTAAAGGAATTTGGGCACAAATTTGTGCCTCTGGGAGAGGACAGGTTAATATATCAACAGCTACCTAGAGCAGATAGAGCGAAATTATTTTTGGAATCAATTATCATTGATGTACATACAATACAACCGCATCAATTTGCGTGCAACATTAACAAATTGATAACCTTCGACCTTCAACCTTTCCTTGGTACCAGCTTCTAATGAACTAGCACGCGACGCGACGCAAGCTGAAGTTTGTAGCTAGTTGGTATGACGGCAACAATGGTTAGAGAGTAGTGGTGGATGTAATAGAACAGAATGCATGTTTGATGGCAGCCGTGGCCCTGGCCTAGGCGCTGGGCGAGCGTGTTGTGTGACCTTACGGCGCCCCTAGCACGCAACGGCAGATTACGCCCGTCCAGCCCTATCGCCATCGCATCGCACTATGCTAATGCCATTTACTGATCACATCTTAGATTGCGATAGTTCACGGACTAAAAGAGCTATAATGGACTCAAAAGGGACTGACGTATACGTAGTACCTAAAAGCAGGTTAGGTGTTTAGACAGCAATCGATACTGGCGTAATGATATATGTAGGATTGACAGCTGCTCTTTCAAAAAAATATTTATAAAGTTTTTAGAATAAAAGTACTAGGATTATGCCTAAGTGCCTTCTTGCAAAAACAAACATTTCTAAGATTTTGGAATTGAAATAAAAAATACAAAAAGATTCCAAAAAACCAATCTTAATTTGATTGCTTAATAACGATATCTCTTGTCCGGGTGAGCGGTTAGTTCCAATGGAATGCCGAAAGTTTCTCGATGAGGGCTACGGTATAGATGTCGCTAGGGTCACTGCTTAAGTGGCTAAATAAGAAACAAACAAGCTGAGATATGTGGTGCATAGGGGAAATTCGTGTCTGTACCGTTGACCATCTGTGGTGTAGCGGTATAGCACGCGGTACAGAATACTGAGGCCCTGGGTTCGATTCCCAGTGCTGGTCTTATTTTTCTGGTTTTTCTGTGCTTCTATATTTCAGTTTGTATTTACAAACATTTCTCTCTTGACAGTCACATGGGTCACGTGAGAAGGTGGTTATGTAAAATATACGTCGTAACGTAACCATAATGATATAGCAAGGTTTAATGGCTAAATATTGGTAATAATGAGTATAATAAACACGAAAGAGGCAGGCTGAGGGTAAATCGCTGACGTCACCGCTTTAATGACGCTCCCTGCCATCGCGTAATTAAGATTTAACGACACCAGTCCGTTTTGTTTATTATTGGGTTTTATTTTTTTATGTAATGAACAGTTTCGTGATAATGAAAATAACTTAAGAACCGAGAACCCTTCAATTCTATCAGTCTTCAACATCGAGAAACTTTCTTGCTTTATAGGTTTAGGTATGATTTACAGTACCCGGCCATAAAGGTTACACATCGGTCTTTGGAAAGAGACTCGGCTAATTTCGGCTTCGTAGAGCGTTTTCACACACTACTTATGAGACGTGACGTTTGTCACAGTCGTTGTACAGGTGCAATAGAGTACGGACGCGTTTAGAGGAAAATATATAATAAAATAAAGATTTATTTAAAGGAGCGACCACACCGCTGCTTAAAAACGGTGACGGTACGGAATCGCAATGACGCATCGTATGCGCACCGTTTTAATCGGACGCCCTCCACACCGCAAGACTTTACCGCATGCTCTCTACCAAAAGTCGTGACGTTTACGGCACGTCACTGCGATTCCGCACCGTCTGCGTATTTTAAGCAGCGGTGTGGAAAGCATGCATGCAAGGAAAACGGTGCGCATACGATGCGTCACTGCTCACTGCGATTCCGTACCGTAACCGTTTTTTAAGCAGCGGTATGGCCGCTCCTAAAAATACGATGATTGATGGACGGTCGCCAGTGTTCGGAAATCGTCGTGAACAGCCAATTGTCTTTTTCCGAAGACCGCTGTGCAATGTTTATCGTCGTACTGTAGTTAGGTAATGGTTTAAGTGTAAAATAGTAAGTTATATACCTAACAAGTTTTAGGAGGGTCGATAGTTAAGTCGAGGGTAAAATGAGTTTTATGTACGATATATGTGCTTTAAAAAATATCTTTTTTTTCTTGTCCCAATTCTCCTCAACGGACGGAGGTTGTTTCGAGCCGATGCGATGGTAGATGGCTTTTTCATTTAGAGTGCTAGTTAGGTATAGCCTAAATTGAATAAAGATCTTTTGGCGTGACTTGACACTTTGGATAAGAATCAAATAGAAACATTGCAAATATATGTTTATTTAAAACCTTTTCATGTAAAAATAGAATTCAATGGAATTAAACAATGGTGTAAACAAAGCAATTTTTCACGATTACTCCGTAGCTACTTACATTTGAACGTTAATCCCGATCATATTTACATCTCAATGAACCCATCACTGTTTTTAACAATCATTGTATCATTAAATAATTGTGTAAATATGTTTATTTTATAGAATTAATTGGACGACGAAAATTCGTTATATTTGTCAAATTGACATGATAATTCTTTCCTCACCGAAGTCGGTCTAGTCTCTGGAAATTTAGTGCTGTACCTACAAAAATAATTATTTGATTGAATCAATCTTACCTATCGATAATTATGGCTGGCTCTGCAAATTGGGGAATTTTATAGGCTCAGGTCGTAGAATTATGTATACTTACCTATTAATTTATTTGTAGATATTAATTAAGTATTTGTGTTAATTGACACTATTTAATGAAGGTTTATATTGGTTTCCAATTGGACGATAAAATGATATTATAGTACATATTAAACTCCAATTCAATAGAATCTGACAATCCTGTAGACACTTCCAGCCTACTAATATAAACACCGGGCTGCCTAAGGCTTTGTGATGTGACTATTATTCTTTTTTGATTACTTTTAGATGATAATTACAACAACAGGGACATATATAATCAAGTGTGCCCACGATAGGGTGTCTTAAATATGTAGAAAATTGACAGATTCTATTGAATTGTACTTTATGTAGATTTCTACTTTTCATTTTTTTTTCTATTTACTAATATCATATTTACTGTGGAGTCCATTTTTGGACCAAAAAATCATTTGTAATCACTTCCCTGTGTCTACTCTCATACTCGTATGTGTTATTTATTCCAAATGTCCGCTATCTACATACTTACCAAATTTAATGCAAATCCGTCCAGCCATTCTGACTCTTTGCCCCACTGGACAGAAACTATATTTATAAAAAAAATAAGGCGGTTATATATAAATAAACATGTATTTTCATTTCGCTACTATTTTATCATCATAACTATAAATAAACATACAAATTGTAAATACTTAAATAATGAAATATGTATAAATTCAAAATAATATTTACTGCTGATGGAAGTATCTTAAGAGCATTCACATCACTAGAGCCAACGTCAGTCAGTCAGTCAGCCAGTCGTCAGTCAAGTGTCAATGTCAGTCACCACATTTGTTTACCAGATTGCTTAATTCCATTGAATTCGAATTAACCGTGTTTTTCTTGATTTCAACTTTCGACAGACGGCTCAGGTCATTGATAAAAATTGGTCAATTGCGGCACGGTCGCCTTAGCATCGGCTAATAACGCCTAGCAACCAAAAAACGCTTAAAAACACGTTTCTTGTATGACGACCCCCTTTAATTTGTAACTTTATTTTATTTTTAGTGTTGTTATTAGCGGCCACAGTAATACATAATCTGTGAAAATTTCAAGTGTCTAACTTTTACGCCTTATGAGATAGCCCTGTGACAGACGGACAGACAGACAGACAGACAGACGGACAGACAGACAAACACACACAGACAGCGGAGTCTCAGTAATAGGGTCTCGTTGGCACCCTTTGGGTACGGAACCCTAAAAACCAAGTACCTACCTCGTAAACTTTGTGGCTAATTGAAAAAAAAACTTTTTCACCTCAGCACCTCAAACAGGCAGGTTTTGCTATTAGACATCAGTGAGCAAAATCGCATTTGGCTTGTACTATTACTTATTCTGTGATTTGGCTAATAATCCTAATAAAATTATATTTAAAAGTTCAACAACATTTGTTATAAATTACAAGTTGATTGTTCAACCTTTTTAATGAATGACCCAAGATAAGGTTTTTGCAGTATTAAAAATATGGCATATATTACAAGAAGACTTATTTCAAATTACAATGCATGTTATGAGGTCTGGATTTGTATTCGTATCTACGTATCGACACAAAACCACTCTGCTTACCGGAGACTTTTGATCACAAGATGTAATGGCAACTGAACGTATAAATTTTTAAGTAAAGGTTTTAAATGTGATTATTATATTTGCTTCTTAATAATCGGATTATAAGTATTTGAAATTTTTTGTGTTTGTTTTATAAAGAGGTAAGTGTGGTTTAGGTTAGGTTAGGTTTCTAACTTTATATTAAGTTCTCGCTGCTGAGGTGAAAAGTTGTAAGTGTCACCAAAGTTTTTTTGCATCTCGCGTGTTTGAACCCCTCACTGATCTCAGGATTCTAACCTAGAATCACTCGTTACGCTCGTGATTCAATTATATGTAGAATCCTTCGCTTACTCGGAATTCAAAATCAACACTCGCAACAAAAAATAACTTTGCTCTCCTGTTGCACAAATAACTATGTCACTTCTCATGCTCGTAAAGTTGGTATTTATGCTGAATCTAGGCGACATAAAATTACTTTTTATGCTCTAGTGCATAAAGTTAAATCTTCATGTAATACCCAGGTAATCAGGTGTCAACAGCCACAAACAAAAAAGTATATATATTTTTTTTTAATAATTTTTATTTTATGTAAAATTAAAAATCAATCAATCAATAAAACTAAATATATAATTATATCGCAATTTATGAAAAATAAAAGGTAGCTATTAAATGAACAATTGTTTCCACTGTTCCTATTTCATTTTCTCTCAATCGAAGTGAAAAGCAGTGTAAAACTCGAGCATTAAACCGATTTTCCTCTCGACGTGTCTATCTATCTATGAACGTCTCGGTAAAATAGCTCGTTTTATGCTGTTGTTGTACAATTTACTATTTGAACCTGCTTTTGCTACATATGTATGAAATTTTAACATTGCTTTACTGAGCAGAATTGATTAGCTTAATTTTTGATAACCTTTTAAACAGTGAGAGTTGGCCATTAGTGTCTTAATAAAAATTAATTTCATTTGACCTGTTGAATGTTCTCTTAAAGTTAACGGATGTCAAAAACAACACGTTATATACATAATTAAAAGTTTAACCACCTTCGCTTCTCCCAAAAAAACTGACCGATATATTTTATGTTATGCTCATTGCTCATTTGTTAAAGTGTGTGCATATCTTTGCAGGCAACGGGTTAATAGATGAGAACGATTTCATGCAGTGGGTAACGAAGATACAGGCGATACAAGGGATGGACGTCAGCAACAGTGGGGGCGACTCCGAAGAGGAGATCACGAGGGACCTGCTGGCTGCCTTCAAGTGAGAATCTCGGATTGATATGAATATCAATAACAAATGCATCAAACTAGAAGCTTGTAACCTTTCGAAGCGCTATCTCTACCAAAGACTACCAGCACTACCAAAGACTCGACTGAGCACTTAATTTTTTTACGCGTCTTGTTAGTTATAATAGCTTACATGGTATCATCAAATGAACCCAGAATATTTCGTCTAGTAGTTAGGCAAGCACGAATGAACATACCTGGCAATAAAATCGTAGGATTTTTCATTGAAAATGTCTTTGACCCATTACACTTTGAATATCGTCTAAACGTAAGATAGAAAAATTTGTAAACTTCAATTAAATATTGGTGTTAATTTTTTACAAGGTAATTCAGACGAATTTAACCAACCACCAGCTAAAATATTCCGGATTCATATTATGATACCTTGTACAGAGTCCCTGGAAATAGACCGTTTTATCCCACTTATGGTCACGTTGGCTCGTTCCAGAGTGTTCGATCGCGACAACAACGGATACATCACACGGGATGAGCTGCGGACAGCGCTGGAGATCATCGGCGAGCCGGTTACGGACGCGCAGCTCAACCAGGTGCTGGCGCTCGGCGACATCGACCACGACGGACGGATCGACTATGAGGGTAACTATCACGGATTTTCCACCACCACGACACAACAATTGACTTGATTGTGTGAGGCTACAAACTAGTAGGGCATAGCTATTGCCAGTGTTGCCCTGCCATTGACGTGCAGTGGGTCAATTCCAGGGTAGGCAGCTGGTAGTTTGCGCCTGCAGCAGTACGCCACCCTTCCGCAGCAGGGTAGGCAACAATAGAGCTGTCTACCCTCAAAGCACGCCATAGAATGCCACAATAATGCCCTGCGGGAAGGGAACAGGAGACAAATGGAGCAACATGCTGCGGCACATGCCCTAAACAACTACGTGGAACGTCCCCAAGATAAAAGCCGCTTGCGCTTGGTCTCGGAGCGGGAACAAGCAACTTCACGCGTCACATAAAATGTAGTGGGACTACAGATGTGCAAGTTGCAGAAAGCTTCCTAAAAGTTGGGAAAGTTCTCGGAAATTTCTGGAAATTTTCACAACAAATATCTATAAGAAATTAAAATTTAAGAAACGGAAAGTTTAAATCCCCATACAAAATTGTGAAAAGTTTCCTCGAAATTTTCCTATATGAAAAATTCCGCAATTTTGGAAAGTCCTTTGGCACATCAGTAAGTGGGACACGTTACGGGACCAAGTGCAATGTTACAGCGTCACTTAGATTGAAGCTAGAAACACACTGACGCCGGAGGCGGAGCGGTGCAGCAGGCGCGGAGGCGGTACCGGTTGTAATATTCGAGCTAACTTGAAAGAGGCCACACAGAATACCGCGCCACGCTTATTTCCCGCGCGGTATTCTGTGTGGCCTCTCGAATATTACAACCAGTACCGCCTTCGCGCCGCGCCGCGCCGCACCGCCCGCCCCGCCACCGCTCTCTGTGTGTTTCAAGCTTGAGTGTTGCGCGTCATGTTGCGGGTCAAAATGTTTCTGATGTATTCGCCGCTTAAGGGACAAATCACAATTAAAGTGAAGATGCCAGAAAATGGACCATTCGTGTATTCACACGGGGTACATCATGAAGGAAATGTTTGATTAGGAGGGATGACAATATGTCACTGGACTGAGGAGGCCTCGCTATCAACATCAAACGGCGAGTAGGTTTTGGTTTAGGCGGACGCTTGTTTGCCGAAAATATGAGTTAGGTAACTCTTTGGGGAGGGCCTTTGTCCAGTAGTGCACGTCTTTTGACTGATATGAAGATGGTAATAATATAATATTGAACAGGCTTTATCAGAAGATATTTGAATACTTTACGCCCCATCAAGGCAGTATTTGTTATTTACCCGACTACCCAAAGGAGGGTTATGTTTTTCGAGCGTATGTATGTATGTATGTATGTCCATTTCTTTGGTCCTCGCTGCAGCCTAAACTCGGGACCCATTTAAATCGTGACGCTCAAAAACTCTTAGTTATGGGTCCCGACTGTTGAACTTTAAATTAGATACTTAATAAGAGTTCTAGACCACTAGGCTTATTTTCTTCCTTTCAGTTGTGGCAGTCGGGTTTTTGTTTTTTTTTTGTTTTTAATTTAATGTTCTATTTTACACTTTTTTGATATTTATGTGAAAACGGTATATTAAAAGTTTTATAACCCATATATATTTAGAATGGGCTAATTATTAGCTTTCATCTGATACCCATATTGCTACAATTTTTTTTTCAACCTCCGCCATTATTTTTTTCGCAGACGCCATATTGAAATATTATATCTCCGACAGTTATGACGAATCCAATGATACTCATAAGTTAAAATCCGTCTAGCCGGTTTAGGCTGCAGTTAGGACCGAAGAAATGGCCATATATACCCACATAGGTACATACATACATACATAATACGCTCGAAAAACATAACCCTTCCTTCGGGCAGTCGGGTAAAAAATAGTATATTACTGCAGAGGGCGGGAAAAGTCATTTCGTGGATGAGTATAGTTTAAAATTTTAAATAGATACGAATCCACGAAATGACATTCCTGCCGAGGCCTCTATACTGCTTTTCTCCAAATATGCGAGGAAATAAAACGAAACAATTATCTTTGTTACCTTATATTATGATATTATGATTAGGACACAATCATTATTGGCATTAGCTAAACGCAGAAAACAAAGTTTTTTTAATCTCGGTTTTTGTACTCACGTACACTATTGGACAATGGGCTCGCTGTTTTGGTGAATTTTCGGTCTTGGATGAAATTAAAAGTAAAAAACCTGCACAGTAATAAACACTTCCCGGACAAGTCGGGAAGTAATGCCACTTTTTTTTATCGCATCAACGCATGTAACGATAGACTTCCCGGTCGATTTTTCCAATATTAATAAGAACATTTCCGAACAAGTTGTAGAAAAATATATAGTACAAGTACCTTTTGTTATTATTATCATATTTTACTTGACCTAAATGGCGAATTTATTTTTTTCCAGAGTTTGTGAAGATGTTGTTGTAACTTTCGCCTCGTCGATGCGCGTCGGACCTCACTAGACATTACGGTAGGATATTTAGAAGACGGGAGCCCGCGAGCGTCGCAACGTACTGCTTCGTGCGCTATCATACGAATAATAATATCAAGACATAACATTTTGCTCGAAAATTCTTCCACGAAATATTATCTTTGATATAGACTTAATATATTTATCGAGGATTTTGTAATTTATACATGTCATAGGGCTAAAACCTAACAGACAGGCAGTCAGTCAGTACATAGGTTAAGCACACGATAGGTACGTGATACCGGTATTACGTACCATTGGGTACCTATATCAAGCCTATATTCGATTGGATTATACTTCATTTAATTTAGAATTGGAGGCCACAGCAACATTGTATTGCGGTTCGTGAACTGTAATCTCTTTACAATTTGTACTAGAATAACAATTGACGACACGCAAATAAAGTGGCATTAAAACAATTATATTTTGCGGTTCCCAGACTATTGTACTGGACTATTTGCTAGGTAAGAAATTTGCAAAATTTGAAATTTGCGAGGACCTAGGTTCGATTCCCAGTGATGGTCTTATTTTTCTGGTTTTTCTGTGCATCTATATTTCAGTTTGTATTTTCAATTTAGGTTTTACGGGATGACCGAAAGGTAAAAATTTGGAATTTAAATAAAAAATACAAAAAGATTCCAATAATCCAATCTTAAGGTAAGAAATAGTTGACCAGACGCAATACAATGTTGCTGTGGCCTCCAATTCTAAATTAAATGAAGTATAGATACATGCAAAATTTTGTGAAGTGTGATTAATAGATAAACGGTTTTATGACTGCTGAAAATATTGTAAATAGATATTTGTATAAACAAAACGAGTAATTAACAACGTAGAGTATAGTAGATTATTTAAGAAATACGTAGAAAATATATGTTATATTATGTACTTTTGACTATTTTCATATAATATTTTGCATCGTGATTAAGTTTGCGCGTCCCAACCGTACACCGTACCGTCGGTATGGTTAACATATTTTATGGTTGTGAATGATTGTAAGTGCCACCGCCTAGAAATTCGTAACTACTCCCAACTCCCTCGAAAACAGCTGCTATGGAACAACGAATTCTATTACCTAAGTAGGGTCAATTTTTTGGAATCATTATATTTAATACAACAGTTGAATTATACCTATCGGAAAATTATTAAAAAATCTGTTAGTGGACGGGTATCGCGCATATACAGCTCACTTTGATACAGACTTTATTTTTACGGTTTTGATCTACGAGTATGGGTATTCATCGTCAGCGTCAAATAATATAAAGGAACCGCCAGCTCAACACGTCCCTATTGTCAATGGGCCTCAGAGCGTGGTCAGAATATATATTTGAGCACCGTGGCGGCTCACATAGATTTGGCGCTGACTGTACCGTAAAGACTTGATTAAAACACCTATATGCCTTTGTCGCACTATAATAAAAAAGTCTAATGCGCCCGAATCCTGAGTATTCGCGTACTCGTATTAATATAGTATCAAATTGCCTGCTCTGCAATCGACTTACAGGAAGTACAATAATATTGATCGTCAATTAAAATGCCGTTAATTAATAATGAGATTTACAATCAGATTTTAAAATGAAAGAGAATAATAGATACATATAAGTCGAATAATTTGTTTAAAGACATTGGCTATAAGTCGTTTATAGGCTAGGTTGTTGCAATATTTAGGTATGTATAAAATACCTCGAACACGTTTATAAGTAATGTACTCGTATTACTTTTAGTAAAAGCAAGATTGTTAAATATATTTTCTAGTCACGATGGCTGATTCAAATAAATATTTTATCTTTAATCTTTATAAGTAAATAAATAAGTATACAAGTATAAACAATTATTTATACAGTTAGTGCCATGTAGAATTTCCTTTAAGACACACAAACATTAACTTTTACATGGTATTCTTCAAGGTAGGTAGGTACCTAGGTACCTACCAACTTTTTGTCAGACAATACACAATTATTTATTTTTCTTTCATACCTGAATTTATTAACTATCTTATATCATAGCTGCCCCCTCTCGGGTACTCACTTAAGTACTTACTAAAAAAGATTTGGCAAATATCACGCATTTTATGGGCGGTGATCTCTTACCATCAGGAGACCACTTGCTCGTTTGCCATCCAGTCGAATAAAATAAAAATAAATGTTAGATTTAAGCTTTTTTGAAAGGCGTGTGATGTAATGTAAGTATGCAATGAGTGATCAATAAATTTTGAATTTGTTATTTATTCATATATCTATTGTTTTAGCGACGACAAAATAATGATTAACTACCGTGTTATTTTATTTACGACTAATCAATCCAATCCTTGAATAAACTTGTTTAGGAAATCGACAGGTTTGGGTTCCCAGGTCGGGTTCCACCACGCCATCACGTGGCATTTCTGCGCCCATTGATTCTTTATTTCCTCATAATCCATGAACCCCTGAAGGCAATTGAAGTCACTTATTACTGTTACAATTATTTAATACACTAAACCAGGCTGAGTACCTACTCAAAAAACTAATTCGAAACGAATTTCCTAGTTTTAATAGGTTTTATACCTCTGCTGGATTATTCGCAGTAGTTCCTTTGGCAATACAGAAAAGGAAAATTATTAGTACCTATAAATAGAAAGGAACTGAAGGAACTACTGCGAGTAATTCCTACTGCTACCATACCAAGCCGTTAGATGGGCGGGACTTCGAAGCGTTTAACTGCCGTGTTCCGTGTATTACGAAAATCTAAGGATAATGTATGAACTAAAACCAATTGCAATTCTGCGATCACACACCACACCTCACGTGGTGGTGGTGATTGAGATTTAAGTTGATGTTGATGGACGATGATCTGATGGAAATATTTTAGTCAATTTTCGTAACTCTGAAAACGGCAGTTGTAACGCTTCAGGGCAGAACCCCAATTACGATTACATACGTTGGTTGCCCACCATATAACACCAAAACTATTGCTTCTAGGCCCCACATAATTTACAGTTACCTGCGATGCTCGAAGCATCATTCAATTTCTGAAGATGTTGAAATTCAATTTATATTTTTGAATTTCAACTTAAGTTAGTCTCAGGTCTACGGGTTGTTCCATTCTTATCCGAGAGCAGGTAAATGTATAAATAAGATAAATAGTATTATATATAATACTATTTATCTTAACACTTACCTTAATGACGAGTAGGTCGATGACTCTAATATCGGTGACACAGGCGTTCCTATAGAAAAGTTCACGTATCTTCCAGCGCACCTGTTCCTCATTTTTAGGTATGTCGTGAAATTTTACTGCAACATAAGAGTTAAGTTTTTAAAGAGTCGTGTTTACTTAACAATCTTATCATAGACCCTGAGAAGACCAATATGATGGTTAAGTATATCCCCGATTTTTTTATTTTATATACTTAGTTCTTGCTTATATAGAACTCAAGGGAAACAGACGACATAAAAAAAACTCCCCTAAGTAATAATTATATTAAACTCCCTCCTTAAATATAAATATCCCTAAGTTGTACCTAAGCTGGTTGTATGGTTTAGTCCGTGCGTGGGAAAAGGTTCCGCTTAAAGCGGACAGTGCTACACTGCCAACGATCAAGGTGGTGAAAGATGAAATGATTGACGGTTACGCTCTGGTAACAATCCTAACAGTTCGTCTGATCACTCCGCATGATAGATGCGGTACTAAATAAAAAGAGATTCTTCATCCCTCTGCATAGCCAGTGGATCAAGCCGGTCAGAGCGTGCCCGATTATCGACAAATCTAGCAGACCTATGTTGGATGCGGTCAAATAAGCTGGGGACAGACAGTTAGAGACTACGCTAACTGGCGCGAGCGGCCGCGCGCACACGAACTAGAAACGAGTGGGCGAGCAGCGAGAAAAGAGTGTAGTTTTGTCGCTCGGCTGTAAGCGAGTTTTCGAGTGCGACGGGCGATTACTCGCACCACTCGCTCGAGCGGGGCGGGCGCCAAGCTAACATCGCTGAGCTAGTTTTATAGCTCACTCAACAAGTTCTATAAGCTCTTGTTGCTGCGACAAAAGATGTATAGTTTGTTTTAGTTAAAATGACGAAAAGTACTTAAAACCAACCAATTCCAACATCTATTGTTTAATTGTTATCTTGAAGTAGGGTTGTAAAACAATTACGCAGGTGTGTCGGTAGGCCCAAAGTATACTGTAAACAATCTTGAGAGTTTTGATGTTGTTTGTTGGTATTACACTGCACGACGTGCGTTTCTAAAATAATAATTATATTCTGTGTCAAAATCACTTTGTAGATACAATTTAATGTTATTAGTAGCCATAAGAATACGAACTATTTTTTTTATCCTTTTTGCATTACAATATAGACGGCTTAAAAAAATCTTTCATTTCAAAGATCAAAGAAGGGTTGAGCTACACGTTCGGTCAGTTTTATTATGTATCTTTGTTATCTTTTCCTTTCAAATTTAGCAACAAAAGAAGTTTTAAAATCCTATGTTAAGTGCATTTTCGTCATTTTAACTGAAACAAACTATAAGAGCGAGTTCTCGCCGGCAGTATGAACAGCCACCGATCAACTATACTGAGCGGCAAAAAATCTGGCCCTCAAATTTATGCAGAAATAGGTAATTTTGTATGTAATAGAGTGGGCCAAATTTTGTGCCGTTGAGTATATTAATATGTCTCTTTTACTCACACAGGATTTTATATTTTTTGTTCGTTCGTTTCTTGAGTGAGAAAATAGTCGATAGTCAGTCGTTTCCTCACCGGCGGTGAGACAACTGCCTTTAGCGCTGGTCATACTATTTTTCAATAGGCGTCCACCCGCTTCGTGCAAACCGTAGCGCTATTACTAGCGTAGGCCCTAAAGGTAGCATTTCGTTCTTAGCGACCGCGACCTACTGCTTAGTATGTGTGTTGTTTAGTGTTCCATATAAATTCATACTAAGCAGTATAGGTCGCGCGACTCAGTCGCGGACGCGCGTCGCGGTCGCACGTCGCGGTCGCTAACAACGGAATGCTACCTTAAGAGGTTTATTTTTTTAAATATACAGGCATCAGTAACACAAGAACTCTCACCATGCCAATGCAATGACTATTGGACAGTTTTGAAGTGGAAATATCAAGAAATATTTTTAGCTTACCTATGTAGGGAATGTACCTATAAAAGGCCCGGTAGAGACCAATTACGCGTCTGTGTGCCTCGCAGTAGTCCGTGGACATCAGAGGACGGACGATCTTGCAACCCACACTAGCCATCGCTAATAAGTATAACGTGAATTTTGCAGTTTCTTTGCGAAAGTTGTCTTCACAGGGCTATGACCTTGCTATGACGTATTAGTAATCAAACTTATGTCAAAGTTGCAGGAATGTAGAGTATGTCAAGTTTTTTTTTGTCAGTGCAGTTTTGCTTCAAGAAGGTTGGTGCAACTTCATCTAGAAATTTAATTCCTATTTCCCTTGTGACTTGAGAACCACTTTACCGATTTGAACCAACTTTTTTTCAAGTTTTACTTTGTAATAAAAAATAACGAAAAAAGAATTATGGAAGTTGCGCAGAAAATATCAAAATTTACGAAAACGTAACGACTAAATATCTAAGAACCCTAAAGAAACCCCAGTGGATGGTTACGTATTCATCACGCAGACAACAGTGGCGTAACGTAACTATACCATCTGGGGCCCGTGGCAAATTCTTTTGATGGGGCCCTATCAGTAAAACGTTGTACTTAGTTTAATTTTAAGTAAAATAAAATACTCAGGTATGCAATGTTAAAAAAATATTTCTGAGCTCGCGGCCTCATCGGCCGGGGGCCTCTTGGGTCAGCCCTGCTACCCTATAGTTACGCCACTGGTGGACAATGTGTTAAATAAAATTCTGAAAAGTTTTTTTGAAAAGGGTACCTACACGTCCCTATAAATAAACCTTTAAATTATGAGCTACATTTGCACAAACTGATTCATTTACCAGGGCGGGTGTTGTTATAATTAATTTCTCTATGATTCCTTGAGAAAAGTATGGGATGTCAACATGACATTTAGCACAAAGGTTCCACCCCCACCCTGGTACACGATACCTATATCTTAGATAATCTAACATAATAAAATTAAATGAAAGTTTATCACAGGAGTGTTTCCGTAATATTAATTAACAAAAACTAATCATTTACATTGCAGCTAGGATTTTATTTAGACTGTATTCTTAAAGAGACTATGTACATAAAATTGCCTATATTATTCATTGCTTGCAAAGAACTTTGACAGGAAGTCCTTTGGCTTGGGTTCCTCGGTAGGTTTGAAATATGCCATAACATGACCCTTCTGTTTCCAGATGTTGACAGTTTCTTTCAATTCCATTTGCCCCTGAAAAATTAAGACATAAATAATAATAAAAAATATGATATAATTAATAATCATAGATAAATATATCTTTTCTATTATTATAAATAGACATGACCAGGAGAATAGTCCAAGAATTTGGAGGAAAAATAATCCAAAATTTACCAAAATAAAATATCAAAAGAATAACTAATCCAACTTCAGAGAATAAAAGTCGGATAAAATAAAAATAACCATAAACTGAAGGTTACCACAGACAGTCCAAATCTAGAAAAGTAATGATAATGAACCATTTCAATCCCTACATACCTGCTTATGTTCAATTTGAATAAAACAAATGTGCATGAAGTACTAAGCCTATTGTGATGAAATTTGGTATGGAGATAGTTTGAGACCCTGAGAAGGAAACAGGACAGTTTTTACTCCAGAAAAATATCAAGGTAGTTCCCGAGGGTGCGCAATAATTAATTTCTTAACAGATAAAGTCACAGGCAAGAGGTATTTAGAATAGGGGTGACACTATTTACCGGCATGGATAATACCGACATGGAAATATCGATCCAATATTTTGTGTACAATACACGCCCATACAAACTGGTGTCAAAATGACAAGAGTTTCTATGGGCGTATACACGAAATATCATGTTGGTATTGTACGGCCGGTAAATTGTGTCACCCTAGGATAGTTCTATCTTTTAATTCAATAAGTAAAATATCTTTTTTTTTTAATCTTTTATTTTAACGAGGCTTCAGTACACCAAAAGTGACTATGCCAGCCTCATGGGGGGCCTCAGATACATGTTACACACTCTCTTGTGCCGAAAACTAGTCTCTGGATGCAAAGGCCCGTCTGATGAACTTGTAAATCCGCATCACTTCTTCTGAAAGTGGATGACTCAGAATCACATTTACACTTCCATTCAACAGATCCATACCATCCAGATACCTGTTTCTGATATCCTTATTCTGATCACATTCCAGAAGAAAATGAAGGAGGTCTTCAGTCTTATACAACCTAAACACAAGGGTGATTGTACAACTCTCATCAAATTTAGGAAATAATTTAGTGGAATGTGACCAGCGATCACGAAATGCAAGCACAAGTAGTTCCCTGGGGAAGGCTGGCACAATGAAACCAGGGTACCTTGTACACTTTGTTCTGAATAGTACGATACCAAATGCCCTTTGTTTCAGATACTTTGTTAAACACTATTTGCCATTGTTCATTACACTTTGCCTTGGCTAAATACATCAATTCTGTACCATAAGGTTTACATCCAATCTCAACCCCTCTTGAAACTGCTATGTTAGCTAAACTATCAGCTTCCTCATTACCAGCTAAACCCACATGAGATGGAATCCATTGCAACACGATTTGGACACAGTTGGAGTGCAACCTGTGTATGATTTTGAGGATATTGTAGGCTATCGGCATACCTCGGGAGCCCGAGACACAACGGCTGTAATGTACGTAGTGATAATCTGAATCCAATTGATTCGAATGAATATACATTTTTCGCTGCGGATCGAGCGAGCGCAGGGAGCGAGATCGATATAGTTGGAGCTGATCATACCCGGCCGGGTTAGATTGAAGGGCGAGGGAGTGCGAGCAAGGCCGGAGCCTCGCTCGCCACTCTCGCCCTTCGTTAGGTATTTTTTTTATTTAAATCATGGAAATCGTAAGGCATGATAATCGGAAGACATAATGCTTTGGATTATCACGTCGTACATTATTGCGTAGTAAGTATTGGGGAGTAAGGGGAGAACGGATAATGACACCTTTCCGGCCCTATTGTCAACCTCACCTGCACGCGCCGGATGGCGGCGGCATGGCGTACACCGTGTCGTGGTGCTCCCTGCTAGAAAACAGACGAGGCTCTGGCGACCGAGCAAATGGCGGGATAACCATTAAACCTAGTCTAGGTAACTGACTAGAAGAGGCGTCATCGGCCTTGGAGTTTAAATCACTTCTAAAAAGCATGAAAACCGATCATGGCGGAATAACCACACACCTGGCTGTAGCTGGAAGAGGCGTGCGGCGGCCTTGGGAAAGGAAGTGCTCCCTGGATGCTCGATAGGAGAAGGAACTCTGAGAACAAATCAAGCGTGGCGGTGCGCTTTAAAGTAGCAGCCCTACTAGCCGTCTAGGGTACTATAGGCTAATAACCTGTATACTCGAAATAATAAAAATATTACTGAAACTCAAAGAAGAAAACGGACCGATATAAATAAACAGACCTTTGGCACGAAAATAAGGACACTGATTGGATGCTGGAATGTTCGTACTATGCGAGAGGAAAGTAGGATATACCAGGTTCTCAAATACATGAGAGACTACCGATTGGATATACTGGGCATTTCTGAAACGCGATGGAAGGACTTTGGAGAGGAACAGATCGAGGACCACACTCTACTGTATTCGGGACAGGCGTCGAAGCATGAACATGGCGTGGGTATCCTGCTTAGCAAAAAAGCTTCCGGTAGCCTCCTTGAGTGGAAACCAGTATCGGAGAGGATAATTACTGCTCGTTTCAGATCCAGAGTGAGAAATGTCACAATCGTACAATGCTATGCCCCCACCAACGCAGCAGACCTGGACGTGAAAGAGGTATTCTATAACCAGCTAACAAGTACACTGAGAGGTATACGAAAGGGGGATATAGTCATTTGTATGGGAGACTACAATGCGCAAATTGGAAGTAGTAACCATGGTATCGAATCATGGGTGGGAAAACATGCACTGGGAAATCGTAGCGAGAATGGCAATATGTTGGTCGACCTCTGCTGTGAACAGGATTTGGTGATTGGCGGTTCAGTATTTCCCCATAAAAATTGTCACAAGGTCTCATGGGTGTCGCCGGATCGACGTACAGAAAACCAAATTGACCATGTCATGATCAGTAGGAAGTGGAGGCACTCACTGCTGGATGTCCGCAATAGAAGAGGAGCCGACGTTAACAGCGACCACCATCTTGTTGTTGCCAAAATTAGTCTGAAGATAGCAAAGGTTCAAAGAAAGTCAACCACATTATCTCGACGGTTTGATGTCTCAAAGCTACGAAACCAGGAGAGGAAGCACGAATTTAGCGTGAAATTACACAACCAATACCACTCACAGAGAACCCAAGGAGGGAATGTCGAGGAGGAGTGGAAGGCTGTGAAAGACACATTCCTAGCATGTTGCGGAGACTTGTTGGGCCACAGGAACAAGGACTGCAAGGATCACATCTCCGCAGACACCTGGGATAAGATTCTGTACAGGAAAACCATAAAGGACAAGCTAAACTGCGCAAAAGACCAAAGCACAAAAGAAACTCTGGCCTACCAGTACTTTATCTGTGAAAGCGATGTAAAGCGCAGCGCTAGAAGAGACCAGCGGGTGAGAGCCGCGGAGATAGCGGGACGAGCAGAACACGCAGCTAACACGGGTAACACGAGAGAGCTCTACCGTGCAGGCAAGGAGCTTTGCAATAAACCACCATCACACCGACCCATAGCGGACAAATCGGGCAAGCTTCTTACCACTCAAGAAGATCAAATGCGCAGATGGCATGAGCATTTCGCAGAAGTTTTTCACACTGTAGTAGATGGAAACGATGACACCGAAACCGAGGTGGAGGAGACATCTACTCTGAACATCAGTGTGGACCCCCCAAGTAAAGCCGAAATAGCGAAGGCAATAAGAGCGCTCAAGAATGGCAAGGCACCCGGGAACGATGGTATTCCAGTCGAAGCTTTAAAAGCGAACGCGGAGGTGGTGGCCGATATTCTCTGTCCCTTGGTGAAGGCGATATGGGAAGCTGAGCAAGTGCCTGAAGATTGGAAAGAAGGCATACTAATTAAGCTGCCCAAGAAAGGGGACTTGTCCCAGTGCTCAAATTGGAGAGGGATAAACCTACTGCCTGTGGTCTCCAAGGTTCTCTGCAAGATACTGCTACACAGAATGACGAGTGCTGTCGATTGTACGCTGAGGGGCGAACAGGGTGGATTTAGAGCAGGGCGGTCTTGCATTGATCAAATCAACGTTTTACGCATGATTTTGGAGCAGTGCAATGAAATGCGTAGTGAACTTTTCACTTTGTTCGTAGACTTCGAAAAGGCGTTCGACAGGGTCAAGTGGACAAGTATTTGGCATGCGCTAAAAAGAAGGGGTATACCAGTTAAGATCATAAAAATTATCCAAAATCTTTATATGGGCTCCTCTTGCCGAGTCATGCATAAGGGACAATTGTCAGACCGGGTACCGGTCACGGCGGGTGTGAAACAGGGTTGTTTGTTGTCGCCATTGCTTTTCCTCATTGTCTTGGATGACGTGATGCGCAAGGTAACAAGTCAAGAGAGGAGAGGATTGCCTTGGGTAGATGAGGGGGGTCTCGAAGACATAGACTTCGCCGATGATCTTTGTTTATTCGCAACATCACGAGAGCGTATGCAATCCAAGACCAACGACCTCTCCGAATACGCTGCAAGAGAGGGACTGCGCATAAACTGTGAGAAGACGAAGGACATGCGGCTTAACACCTCGGATGCAGTGCCGATATACATAAACGGAGGGGCCGTTGAGCAAGTTGGCCAATTCGCATATCTGGGAAGTGTGGTCGATCCGACCGGGGGGAACGGATAGCGATGTTGAGGCGCGCATCAACAAGGCGCGGGCGGCGTACGCGCAACTCAAACCTGTGTGGACATCCACCGTAATAACTCGACGCACTAAGATCAGAGTGTTTAACTCCAACGTCAAGTCAGTCCTATTGTACGGATGCGAGACATGGTTCGTAAGGAAGGATATCACCGATCGTTTGCAGGTGTTTGTTAACAAATGCCTGAGGCGTATCCTTGGAATTTTTTGGCCTCGAACTATCTCAAACGCAAGACTGTGGCAAATGACTGACCAGAAGCCAGTAAGCCGGGAAATTATGATAAGGAAATGGCGATGGATTGGACACACGCTTCGAGGGTCGAATGATCACCTGCCCAAGCAGGGTCTCCGTTGGCAATCTACTGGCAGAAGACGGCCAGGACGTCCTCGGACCACGTGGAGGCGATCAGTTGAGAAGGAGGCTGGCTCAATTGGTCTCGGCTGGGAAGAGCTGGAAGAAGCCGCGCAAGATCGAGCCAAATGGAAAACTCTTCTACGAGCCCTATGTCCCTAGTGAGGGATAACAGGATCACATCATCATCATCATCACATTATTGCGTGTACATTATTGGTTCCCTGTTAGTTTGGTACGGGGTAATAATGCATGGCATGATAATTTGAAATTTTTACACATAAGCACGGATTATCAGGCCGTGCATTATTTAAGCATGCATTTACAAGTAGTACATTAACTACATCCGGAACAAGGTTAAATTTATATTATCTATATACACACCATGCTTATTAGGTTAAATAATGCCTAAATGGGACATTAAACCAATTTCAAATGATAGTGTCAAGAGTATTTTATTAGATAAAGGCAGTACTACAGACTAGCTACCATATGATAGGTATTATTTACTAGCCACTTAAAAATTACCTTGATAACTAGCATGTCTATAACTCTGATGTCCGTCACATCCTTGTTTTGAGCAAAGAGTTCCCTCAGCTTTGCTCTACATTGCTCTTCAGATTTCGGGATATCGTAGTCCTTTACTGAAAAAGTAGGTAATGAAATTCAAATTAATTTGTCAATTGAAGTCATTTTCGAAGATCTTTTCTTCATAAAAAAAAGGGAATTTTGTCAGTCCTTTTGCGATTGTTTAACGCTAGATTCAGTATTGAACCTGTAGTGCTGAGTTAATTGTAGGATTGCATACTTGAATATAAATATTTAGTATCTCACTTGTTAAAATAATAATTTGTGATCAGATCATCCATCACATAAACACGATGACATAACAACATACCTACGTAAGGGATTTGTCGATACCATGCTTTGTACAGATTCAGTACCCTTCTTTTGGCTTCGCCGGGAGTAGACGAAAGAACTGGTTTCACTAATTTTGTGCCAACTTTTATAGCTTTTTGAGTCGACATTTTAAATGATCTCCAAAGTATCTATTTGATCGGTTCAGTCAGCTTAGCGTAGCGCAGAACCGACCGGAGCAGAACGAACGTAGCTCAGCAGTTGACATTTAATTTGACAGTGACACTGACAGTTACCTGAAAAATTTACTTACTATAGCATGGAGATATTTTTTTAAAGTTGATTGCAATAAAGCGTTTAAATTTTAAACTCAAACAGATAAGAAGTTGCCATGCCTTTATAGCCCTCTAAATTAGGGGATAATTAAAACACATTCACACAAACACAATGAGCGTTAAAAGTTAAACACGTTAGAAAGCGAAATTAAAGCTACAACACGCAATTCTTTTACCCAACACGTACAAATTGGGCAACGGCCGCAATGGTCTGTTAAAAAATATTAGATTCAATACAATACAATACTCTTTTCTCAAAAATGTCCGTAAAAGTTTTTTTTTTTTTTTTTTTTTTTTTTTTTTTAATGGCAATATACAAGTTCGGATAGAACGACGATTGTGCCAATGTCAAAGTGAGGAAACGGAGCGGAATTTAATCAAAAAATATTACGGAATTTTGATAGTTTGATAGGAAAGTTTAGGATCAGGATCGGGTTTGGACGGAATAGTTATACGTGAATACAAATTATAATGAGAGGCAGCATATTTATATTTTAATATCATTAGAAACAATGTATGAAGCAATGGAGGCATAGATACATGGGTTATTAGATGAAAGTAAGCAGGGAACGGATGTTGGTAATGGAATACTTTGTGATATAATACTGTTATAAAAAGTAACACGGTCATAAAGTGGACAAGATAAAATTATGTGGTTCAGATCACCTACCTCCGAACCACACTCACAAGCAGGGCTATCTATGATATTAATCTTCGCCAGGTGTTCCGGCGTGCAGACATGACCTAAACGCATTCTTATTAAAACACTAGTACTTCTTTTGCAAAATTTATACTTAAAAAACCAGGGTTTATTAGGAATGGAGGGCTGTATGCGGCTGTAAGTTTTACCTTTCAGGATACAACTTTGAGACCAACACTCTTGCCAGGAATGTTGGAGATATGTTCGCGGAAGATTGATTAGGTCATGAGTATAATTTTTGTACGGGAACATATCTCCGTCTTCAATTGCTTTATTGGCAATTTTGTCAGCCTTCTCATTACCTTTGATGCCGCAATGACTTGGAACCCAAGTAAAAACTACTGAGAAACCTTTAAGAAAGCATTGGAATAATTTAGTCTTGATTTCAATGATTACGGGGTATGATGGACTGGATCTACAAAATGGGTACTTTTCAAGAGCCTGCAGAGCACTAAGAGAGTCGGAGAAAATAACAGCTTCCCTTAGCTTCATGATAAGTATATATTCTACAGCCTTTAGGAGGCCAAACGCTTCCCCAGTAAAAACTGAAGTCTCAGGCGGAAATTTAACAAGTTGTGTTATTTTATACTGACTATGATAGATGCCAACACCAGTACACCCTGAAGGCGATCTTTTCGATGCATCAGTGAAGATATAATGCCATTCCGGCCAAATACTGTAAACCTTGCTATTAAAGTAAGTATTAGCATTCAAACTGCGTTTATCAATGTTTAAATTGTACTTAATGTTAGGAGAGAATATAAGAGCCTGATAGTCGCATGTAAATATAGGGAGAATGTGAGATCTATGAGTTGGAGCATCCAAAGAACGGAATTTTTGCAAACTTTTTACTAAACACGGAGAAGACTTATGCAACCAATAACGCGATGTTCTGATGTGTGAAGATAAATTTTCCAATTTATTTAGAATCGGATGTTGAGAAAACTGAATGGAACGATATAAGTATTTATCTGATAAAAACTGTCGTCTTAGTTTGAGTGGCGGATCACAACACTCTACTTGTAAAGCATTTATCGGGCTAGACTTCATGGCGCCAGTAATTAACCTGAGACATTTCGATTGAATTTGATCTAGTTTTTTTAAACCAGCGGAGTTACTTGGTTCCAATAAAAACGATCCGTAGTCTATCCTGCTTCTGATCAGGGCATTGTATATTAATTTTAAGGAAAATGGGTGCGAGCCCCACCAAACACCCGATAAACATCGAAGAATGTTTAATAGTTTTTCACACTTAGCAACAATATACTCGCAGTGTGGAAGCCCCGACATCTTAGAGTCAAATATAATTCCTAAAAATTTTGCTTGATATACTTGTGAAATTGGTTCATTGTTATATAATATGGTAGCTTCAGGAATAGCTCTCATTCTACTAAAAACCAATACTGAACTTTTGGTAGTTGACAACTCCATGCCATTTGAGCAAAGCCAAATGTGTAATCTGGTTAATGCAGAGTTGACAATATCCGTGGCTGTAGCAACATTGTCATCAGAGTAGTAAATTAAAAGGTCATCAGCATACTGTAAAATATTAACGGGGCTGTTAAGTGCTAATTCTAGATCATGAGTGTAGACGTTGTACAAGATAGGACTTAAAACCGAACCTTGTGGTAATCCCTTCCAAACGACTCTGTTTAGTTCTAACGAGCCTGTAGAAACGGTAATAAATCTTTCGGATAAGATGTTGATAATGAAATTAGACAAACAAATGGGAACCTTGAGTTTGTTGAGTTTTTCAAGCAAAATAGTTAAAATAACATTATCATATGCTGCAGAAACATCAAGGAAAACAGAAATAGTGTTATGATTAAGTGATAGTGCTGATCTTATATCTGTCGTGAATATGGATAAGCTATCCATCGTGCTTTTACCTCTTCGAAACCCAAATTGACTACTAGCTAATAGTCCGTTGGATTCCAAATACCATTCTAAACGGTTCTTGACTAAATGTTCTGCCAGTTTAAGGAGCACAGAAGATAAAGCTATAGGACGGTGTGAAGAAGACTCTGTTGGGGATTTATTCGATTTTAATATTGGTATAATTATTTGAACTTTCCACGACGGAGGAACGTTACCAGTGAGCAGAATAGTATTTATTATGTTTAAAAAATATGTTAATGCACAATCAGTAAGATTGCACAAGAATGAATACGGAATTCCGTCTTTCCCAGGCGAAGAGTCTTTAAGACCACGTAAAACACCTTTAAGTTCTAATAAAGAAAATGGAGACTCAATAGTAGAAACAGTTGGAAAATTATCGACTGAGGGACAAAAGGTAAATCGATTTAAGAGAATTTCCTGAGGAACTGAAGCTGGTGCTAGCTGGTCTAAAAATTTATCCGTCAAAGAAGGTGATAGCGAAGAGATATTAGTGTCACTAAAGGCTGATCTAAATCGTTTTACCTTTTGCCAAACCTCAGTTGAACTAGTTTGAGGCGAGATGGAAGTACAAAAGTTCCTCCAGCCTAGAATTTTTTTCTTTTTAAGTAGTTTCTTTGTACTGGCAACAATTTTAGAAAGATTTGATAGGTTGTCAAATGTCATATCTTTAGCATAAATTAGTTCAGCATTTTTGCGGGATTTTATTGCTGATGTGCATTCACTATCCCACCAGGGCGGAGAAGGCAGTTTTTCTGATCTAGTGCTTTTAACCGGAAAAACTTTATCTGCAGCGTCTATCAATGATTTAGCAAAATCGTCAGCACACTTAACCTCATTTCCCGGAACAACATTAGATAGTGAAGAAATTCTTTGTTCCACTTCTATGCTAAATTGGCGCCAGTTAGCATGTGTTAGAATATGTCTTAAACGAGGAGTACGAAGACAACGTTTTTGCATATTGAAGGAAGAGTTGTTTGGAATAGAAATGACTATTGGGAAATGGTCGCTGCCAAAGGTTGATGAGAGGACGTCCCATGAAAGAGAGGCCGCTAAAGTCGGGGTAGTAATTGACAGATCCACTGCGCTGACAGCAACATTTGGCTCGGTTCGACGCGTTGGGCTACCATTATTTATAAAACAAAGATTGTGGTTATTTAGAATGTCTAATAGAATTTTACCAAAATGGTTAGAATTGGCACTACCCCATGATTGATGATGACAATTGAAATCACCAAGAAGTATAAAGGGTTTGGGGATAGTGGATAAAATTGAATTTATTTCATTAAGTATGCTTGAAGATGGGCAGGGAATATAAATAGATAAAACTAAAATATTATTTAAATGAGCAGCAACAATAGAGTATTCAGCACTATGAGGAGGAAGGGAAAAAGGAGCAAAATGAAATGAATTGTTGATGAGTAGAGCAACGCCGCCATACCCATCAGATCTATCTTCACGCAAAACGGAAAAACCAGAGATTTTAAAGAAAAAATCTGGTTTTAGCCATGTTTCTTGTAGGGCTACTGCTATTGGACTGTATTTGTTCAATAAGAAAAGCAGATCGCTTTTCTTATTGATTATGCTGCGGCAATTCCACTGAACAATCTTTAAGTGATTGTCCATTGTGGATGTTCAAGAACTGGGTCAAAATTTCAAATAAGGGGGCAACGTTGGACGGTGTATTTTTATTTGATTGTGTTTGTGTTAAATAATTTAACAAAGCTATTAAGATATCTGAAATAGATGGAGTGTTATTTTGATTATTATTAGTTTGTATGTTTTGATTGTTAACAGCACAACCCTTACATGGAAGAGTCATGTTGTAATCTCTTATCAGGGCTTTATGAGCCTCTTGATCATAACCTTTGGATAGGATGCGGGGAGGACTTGGCTTTTGCAAAATTGTTTTTTTGTAAGATTTTGTGGGGGAACTACCTGGGGTAAATAACTGATTTCCTGATTGCACATGAGAATTATTTTGGCCATGAGATACCACATCTGCAAAAGATTTTGAAACAGCTGGGTGCAGTTTTGAAGCTTCAGCATAAGAGATGGAAGAAGTTGCCATGCTATGTTTAATTCTCTTTTGTCTGTCAAGTTCAGGGCAGGACCTACTATTAGCAAAGTGATGACCTGCACATAGGGAACAGGATGCATCCTCTGGTGTGATGTCGCAAGAAGACCCAGTGTGTCCTTGGCCACACTTAAAGCAACAAGGCTTTGACCTACATTGTATTTTGGTATGGCCAAAACGGCAACAGTTAAAACATTGTATGGTCGGAAAAATGTATAATTCCACCGGTAGGGCATTGTAGCACATAAAAACTTTTTTGGGCAGTGTTTGGCCATCGAAAGTAAGTACAACAGTTTGAGAAGGTTTCCACACTGGTGCACCTGAAACCATTACTTTGTAGTTTAGACGTCTTACTTTTATAATTTCACCACAACCTAAGGGAACCTTAACATTTTCAATGACTTCCTCAGGGCTCCAATCATCAGGCACCCCACGAATAAGACCCATCCTGGTTACATTATAGGTAGGAATAAAAGCTCTCAGTTTATGGGTAGTCAAGTTAGCATCGGATATAAAAGCATTTGCATCTATAAAGTTCGAAAAAGCAACAGCAATCCTATTCCTACCAATTCGCTTAACACTGCCATTTACAATATTTTTGTACTTTTGTTTCAATAAGAAGTTGCCAAATGTAACTGGATGTAAGGTGGTATTGTCAGAAGGTGATGTCTCGATGCGCTGCACATGAATGAGGTAAGGAGAAGCATCCGATGGTTGGTAGGACTTTCTACCAATGGAGACCTTGCCTTGATTATCTTTAGAAATAGTCTCATCTGCTGAATTTGGTGTTACTTTTTCAGAAATAATTGTCGGGCTATCAGGGTCAGTGTCAGTATTGCAATTGCAAGATTTATTAGGGTCAGAGCCACTGTTATTCCGATGTCTCGTTTTTTTGTTACACGTTTTGCAAATGTGTCGAACAAAAGAACGTTTACGAGATGTTTTCGAATTTTCGGCCGATGCTGAAGCGTGAGACGCATCAGAATCAAAGCCCATGACTGAGTCATTGTCTTTGTGATTATCGTTGTTACCTTCGCTATTGTTGTTTACCGTAACATAATAAGCAGGTGATGGTGGTTGCAGTGAAGATGAACCCCCAGGATCTGGGGGCTCCTCTTTACTCATATTTAAAGTATAAAAATTAACTAACTACTTACCAAATATTCTTCTAGAACTACACAAAATTAAATAAATATATACACAGAATCTAAATATTTTACTTTACACCTTATTTGATCCTATATTTACAGATAAAAAGAATATTTAAAAGAAATTTTCAAAAAAACGCGTCCGCCAAGTTTAACAGTTTCCCGCCTTTTTTCGTCCGTAAAAGTTGTCATTATTCGTAACATATCAGAAGGTGAAGTGCAGTTTATGGTCGACGAGAAATTAAAATGTTACAAAAGATTGATGGCTCGCTAGCTCGACAAGAATGTCGCATACAAATTCCATTATTTTCGTCTCTCAAACTTTTTAAAAATTAAAACGGCCATGGAAATCGTCACTACTTTGAAAAAATCTCGTATCTAAAATCAATATGTTAACAAAATTTAACCTTGACTTAATGTTCATAAAGTTCACTCAGAAATATTATCTATTTTTAGGTAAGTTTTTTTAAAGTACCTTGTGACCTCAGATAGTGACGAAATGTTGGTACAAGCATATAGAGCCACCTCAAGTCGCCAGTATCAGTTATTTTGTTGGAACTCCGGACTTTTTTTACTAGGTCTGAAACAGCTTGAGATGTTTTCGGTGGAAAAATACACCTGCAGTTTTTTTTAAATAAAAAAGGCGGGAAAGCATAAAAAATATATATAAACATAAAATTTTATACAATTTTTCTATTCAGTGATCTGTTTGTGAAATATTCAAGTGTAAATTTAAATAGATAGCGCCCGCTTGAATGTATCCTTCCTGGAGGTGACAGATTCATCACCGTTTCCTCGTAACTACGGGTAGTACATTTTTTTTTAACTAGCGTCACAGAATAAGTAATAGTACAACATTAACACTAACAGTAACAGTACATTCGTAAAATTTCGTATTTTTTTTCTGATTTACAAGAAATTTAAAAAGTCGAAAAAAGAAATTTAAAAAGTCTTCATAGGGAAATAGATAGCGCCCGCCAGGAAGTGTCCTTCCTGGCGGTGACAGATTGATCAATGTTTTCTCGTAACTATGTCTATTATATTTATTTGTTCAGTATTCAGTATTCATTTATTTGGGGTTTTTAATGGGTATGATTTTATTGATCACCTAATAAATGCGTTTTAGGCGACCTAATAAATAATATTTGTTCCGAAAATAGCACTAAAATAGTAGATCTTTCACCTAAATTGAATCTATGAATATACAATATCTATAATATAAAAGTGAACCGCCAGAACGGAAAAAAACGAGACCGAGCAGGATGGCGCTCTACACCATTTTGACACGTTTCTCCCCAACAACGCATTATTTCCCTGGAATTTTAAAACAATTCGATTCTTTGACCTTGGGAATCGCGAAAATCTTGAGAAAATATGATATTGGGTGTGTACATTTTGTATACTTATTAAGCAAAATAAAATCACAAGTTCGAATTTAGAGTCCAAAAAAAGTAATCTTTTTCATTATCCTGCATTGCAGTCTGTAAAGCTCTTTAACCCATTCATTGCTGCGCGCCAGATTACGTACTTTGCTGCGATGCCGACGCTTGTGCGAAACAGACGCCCATCGGCGTCAGCGAGCGGCATCCAGGGAAAGCTAAATTAGGCGCCCATCGGCGTTTTCGGCACTCCAGTTGCAGATTTGTAGATATGCATAAGAAACAGTGTTCGTAAACCGAAAATACAAACTGAGACATGGATGCACAGAAAAACCAGAAAAAGAGACCAGCGCTGGGAATCAAACCCAGTGTTGGATTAAATAGAATATTAGTTTTTCAATGGATTGTCTGTGAAAAATATAATTTTGATTTAGAACACGTCAGTATTGAAAGCCAAATTGCTCAGACCAAATTGTTAATAAAAATAATAGGTACGAAATAAAAATATAATCCGAGAAGTTGCGCTGTTTCCTTCATCAACACCCAGGTCCTCAGCAATCCGTGCTGCGTGCTATAACCCCTACACCACCGCTGGACAGGAATCTAGACACGAATCTTTCCTATGCATACATATCTCAGGTTGCTTATTTCTACTACGCTACTTATGCAGCAGCACATAGTTATAACTTGCGCAAGGAGCTGAATTGTCTGTGTGGTATTTTTTACCCGCCTGCAAGGAGAGGTATACGGGCCCTTGGGCATATTGACTCCTTGGACGTTTTGACCCTTGGACATATTGGCTCCTTGGATATTGACACTTGGACATAGTGCCCTGGGTGGATATTGATCATCAAATAATTGAACTATAATTTGACGATAATGATATACAATGAATGACATAATAATAATAATATTTTTTATTTTGTATGTACTTTTCTGTATTTTACTTTTTAGAGCTATTATAAAAACCTAAACCTAAGAATGAAAGAAAAATAAAGATTATAATAATAGAGACCTTATACATCTCCATTTCTTTATTTTAGTAATTATTATTAGTTTTTGACCTTGGAGGCTTTTTACACCTCTGAAGATTGTATAATTTAATTAGTTTACTTTGACATTTAGAGACTATATACATCTCTGAATTATTTAGATTAGGAATTTTATTGTTAACATAGGGACTTTATACATCCCCTTGCTGTATAATAATTTCATTATTAACTCAGGGACTTTATACATCCCCTTGCTATGTTTAAGGCTGTAAGTATATTGTTAAGCTAATGGATTTTAAACTTTTATATTTTTAGTTTAAATTCTAGTCACAGGCTCGCGACGTCGAAGTTCCCAAGACGATCCCATAGAGCTTATGGGAACGGAAGCAATACCATGCCCTCGGTACCGCTCTGCTTTCAGAGCATGACATGAGTGCGTGTGAGCTAACTTTGGGGGCGGCAGACGTGAACTTGCCTTCGAAATCCAAAAGCTTAATGGTTACTTGACCTGAAATGTATATTTCAGAACTAAATTATTGATATTATTATTTTAAAATTTATGACGGTGGAAGCATTCTACACTTCCACTGAACGTAGATATAGTTTAGATATAGTTAGTGTTTAGTATTGTAACTAAGGGACCCCATACATCCCTGTATTTTTTTATTATTATTATTTTTTGTATATTTTTTGTAATTATATTACTTATTATGAAAAAATGACTTTCTGCCAAGTTTCTTGCGGCGCATTCTTCTTGGCAATGATGGTCTTTCCGAAAGCGCTGGTAGTTTAAAAAAAAATGACGTGTAAAAGTGCCCATTGCGGCCTATTTACTGAATAAATCATTTGAATTTTGAATTTGAATAATATCTTCTCACAAATTACACCAATTGACCCAGCCCCAATATCTAAGCAAAGTTTGTTTTGGGTGCTAAACAACGGGTAAACACACATACATATATACTTAAATATAAACATCCAAGACTCAAGTACCGTCTACAAACATTTATATTCATCATACAAGTATTAGCAAAAAATGTTCGGCACTGGCACTTCGCCGGCCGCTCCCGCGGCACGCTCGCTTCGCTCGCTCGGCTCGCGACTCCTCGCTTCGCTCGTCGTCGTACTTAACCAGCCCAGCCTTAGTAAAATAGGTAGAAGGTGACAGATCTATTATTTTGGTGATCGAATTTTGATGATCAAACTATAATTTAAGCCGTGGTGGTCTAGTGGTTTAACCTATCGCCTCTCAAGCAGAGGGTCATGGGTTCAAACCCCGGCTCGCACCTATGAGTTTTTCGAAAATCATGTTCGGAATTACATTTGAAATTTAACACGAGCTTTGCGGTGAAGGAAAACATCGTGAGGAAACCTGCACAAACCTGCGAAGCAATTCAATGGTGCGTGTGAAGTTTCCAATCTGCACTGGACCCACGTGGGAACTATGGCCCAAGCCCTTGTTCTGAGAGGAGGCCTGTGCCCAGCAGTGGGACGTATATAGGCTGGGATGGAAACTATAATTTAGGATACAGGTTTACATTAATCTGATGTCTCATACTTAGAGACAGATTTGATTAATTTGATGACCAATATATTTCTTAGGGATAGAAAAAATAGTTAGGGTATCGCAGTTTATTGACAAATATAAATTTAAGTGGCAGAAAATATAGTTCCCTTTTTAATTAGCGTACAATTAAGAACATTTTTTGGATGTGTTAGATTAGAATTCCATACGACACCATGTCACCGCTAGGAATTATGACACAAAGAATCTAAGTCAGCAAAAAAAAAGATTCTGACGAAAAAATGGTTTGCTAATTGACTAAAAAATAAAGGTAAAAGAAAACAATATCTTCGGTTTTTACTATATTTGTTTTAATGAAGTATACCTAGATACATAAACGCTATGTTTACATTTTTATCTTAATTCATAATCATAACACAAATAAATAACCAATAATACACTACAGACGAAAAAGTAATTTTATACAAAATAAATATAAAATACGATGTTTTATGTAAGGCTCCACATTTACGCCTTGAACTTGAACTCGACGTTTATCCGTCAATTTCTCTAAACTGTGCCCTTAGTGTATGTAGGTTTTCGATTACAAAATACGTCTCGATCGCGTTCTTGTTAATATCTCAATTTGTATGCAAACACGAACAGCGCATCTAGCGAAACGTTTGCGATGTTCGTGTTTCCATAAAAATTGAGATTTTAACGCGAACGCGATCGAGACGTATTTTGTAACCGAAAACTTACACTAAGGGTATGCCATACTGCGAGCTGGCACAGCTCGGCGGCACAGCTTTTCACAGCAGGTAAGTTTGTTGGGTAAGTACTTATTTTTGGTATGTGGAGAGAAATTGCTGAATGACCAATGGAAGGTACAGTCATGTTCCTAAACTTGTGAGCAAAAATTTTATCAATAATATCTGAACACGAGTATTGTTAACGGCGTTGAAGCGTGTTCAGATATTTTTGATCAAGTTTTTGCTCACAAGCTCGAGTGTACAAAAATTCAGTTATGTCTCGTAATTAGCCTTCAATACGATTAGCAATTAAAAAATAACTTATAAATTTAGTGGGCAAGTCTTGGCACCAAATTTCGGAGTGCGATCCGAGCTGAACGGATCTATTATGTACGTGTCTTTCATTCTCCCCGGCATGTATGTGAAATAAATGTCCCTGAAATTGAATTGTATAGAATTTTAAAACTAAATTCAGCAAAATTTTTAAACTTAAATGGCCTTACTACCAAAATCTCGATAAATTGAACCGAGTGAGCTTTTATGAATATTTCAAAAGTCATTATTGACGTAGTTACCTTTGATATATATAAGATAAGAGGGTTTCGTCACGTAATGGCCACTTCCCAAAACGACCACAAGTCTGGAAGACCACTTCCCAAAATGATCATTCCTATAAAGACTGATTCCCAGATTGACCACTTCCCAGAAGGGCCATTTCCCAAAACAACCAATTCTCAAGTCGCCCACTTCTCAAATTGACCAAAATCCTACCACCAGGCCCGTCTACCGGCCAGAAGCGGGTTCCCTTTATCTTGCATAATATCGATTCTCCGAAATACACTTCGCATAACCGGTATCATATTTTTTTTTTGCCAAATGATACTTTTGCTTAATCATATAAGTACTTTGCAAAATCATCAGTTCGAATAATAGTCACTTCTCAGAAAATTAATTGGGAGAAAATATTATCCCCGAATATACTTTTGCAGAATATTAAATAGCAGAACAACTAACGAAATACTAGTTTGGACAATACAATAGTATTTTCCCGGAATTTCAAATAGTGCTGAACTTAACATATGGCATAATGAAATGGTCAAAGGAAATAACAGCTACCATAAAAATGGTTTAAGGTTAAATTATGGCCAGCAAAGTAAGCGTGCTGTGACAGCAGCAGACGTAGCGCCAGAACAGAATAGCAGCTACATAAGTAGGTTGGGTTAGAATAGAACTGCGGCCACAACAGCGCGCGAGCCGAGCGAGCGAAGCGTGCATGCCGCGGCAGTGGCCGGCGAAGCGCCAGAATCTTACTGCTACCAATAAGGGTTAGGCTAAATAGATTTACTAATTTTCGGCGAATAACGTTTGGCAACCTGTTTCATTTCGCAACTTTTCATTTCTCAACTGTTTAATATTTCTGAAACTGTAAATATTACAGGATTTTTATAAAACTAACCTAACCTAACCTAAAGGGTTCTACACGATGGCCCTGAAATAAATCCTGAAATACATATGTACAGTTTTAGAGTTTGCGAATGACATGTTGCGAAATGAAACAGGTTTCCAAACGTTACGTTGCAAAAAGGCAGTACTCGGGCTAAATAATAGCAGTAATTTAATTGTAAGTAATGTCTAGTAAATAAATTATTTAGGTATTCAGTAAGTAGGCCACAATAGGCTCTTGTACGCTATTTTTTTAAGCTACTTTTTATCCTTATGAAAACTAAATACTATGAGATATATCTTTCTGCGTAATAACTATTCGGACATATGAATATTATTTTCGTCGATATTATGCTATGTTAATATTCTGCTTTCAAAAATTATGAGAAATGATAGTATGCGAAAAAATATATGCAAAAAGTAATTCGGTTCGGTGATATGACGATTATGCTCAAGGACTTGATTCCATGTAACGTGCAGGACTACATATAGTTATACAGTTGGCATAGGGACTGGTCTTGACAGACGTAGGTAGTCCTTCTAAGAAGTAAGCAATATGAAAGTAGTCGTTTTGGGAAATGCCCCTTCTGGGAAGTGGTCAATCTGGGAATCGGTCTTTATAGGAATGGTCATAATGGGACGTGGTCTTCCAGACATATAGTCGTTTTGGGAAGTGTTCAGTGCATGTTCTGGACGTTACGAGACTGTTCATTCTAAGAAGTAGGCAATATGAAAGTAGTCGTTTTGGGAAATATCCTTTCTGGGAAGTGGTCTACCTGGGAATCGCTCTTTATAGGAATGGTGATTATGGGAAGTGGACATAACGATATGTCTTAAATGCGTTATGTGTAAACTGATAATTATGTACGTGTTAAAAGGTTCTCTGTCCCATGAGGCGCATGTGCCTCATGCGTGACTTCTTTGGTACGTTCATGACCAGGACGTGAATAATGCAGTTGTTCTTTCGATAAATAAAAAATTGTATTAGGATACTAAATTATTTTTATTCTTGAACCACATTTAGATAACCAAACCAATGAAAATTACTATGGGATGAGGTGGGGACATTACATTGGGGATTATAACATTACCTACTTTATCATTACTATGGCGACGTGTCAAAAGAACGCTGCACATTGCTTCGGGATCGGGACAGAGAACCTGTTAAATATATTTTTCATCTCTCATGTTCGGAAAGTTTAATTTTCATGGGTAGATAGCTGGGTGGAAAATTGCGTTTTCATCTCTAGGGTGGAAAGTGTTTTTTTTTTTAATTTTTCGATTACGGAGTCGAAGATAATTGAGTTACGTACGTCAATGACACTTTTTGCCATCTAGACGTGGCCAGGTCAAAAATGTACCGTTGGAGGTTGGATATAAGTGAATTCAATTTACTGAATACTGAAATTCAATTTAATGTTATTCTCATTTTTTTGTACTATTTTACTTTCCTCACAGTCGAAATGAAAAGTAGAGTGTCTAACTCAGGTGAAATTACACATTTCCCCTCGAACTATTAATAAAAAAGAAATACCTCAGGTGAAATGGGTCACTTTCCACCCTTGGTTATCAATCTACTATTTATTTATTTTAAACGTTTATCTAAGTTTTTCTGGTAGCACGGATAGAATACTGACTGCTATAATGAGCGTACAAACTACCAACTTTAAACTTTTGAACGCCAGTGACACCTAATACAGTTGTCAAGTGTTATAATGGCATGGCGTGTAAGTGATGAACTGATGATGACGTTTGCTGCAGGTCGTTAGTTTCGTTTGGCGTTCAAAATGTTAAAAATATTTGTGTAATATCACCTTTTGGCATGGTAGGTACTCACAGAAAGGCTTTGCTAGGATACATATCATACGTCATCGTGGACCACCAGAGACGAGACTGCTCAAGCTGACGCAGCCTGTTCCTTGTTACAAAATCATTGAGTAATATTTTAAACTGAAACAAACGACAAAAGTTTATGTAAAATTTTAGGAAACACTTCATATTTACATAAGAACCTTGTGTTTTCACGTTGTGATGGCAAGCGGGTTTAAGGTACTATTACACATAATATGCTAGTTACTAGCACGAAGTGGCATGCTACTATTGAGCCAATGCTACCTACTAGCATGTGTGTATAGGGAACGTGCTACTATTAAGCATGCTTTTTTTAGTGACATACTGGTACAGTCGAGTTCATAAACTTGTGAGCAAAAATTTTATCAAAAATATCTGAACACGCTTCTACGCCGTTAACAATAGTCGTGTTCAGATATTTTTGATCAAATTTTTGCTCACAAGTTTATGAACTCGACTGTACTTCAGGTACACCTACTAGCATGCTAATAACGAGCATGTGTAAGGCGGCCTTTAGGTCTTAGTTCGTCTAATTCCTTGTTCGTTTTTAGGGTTCCGTAGCCAAAATGGCAAAAACGGAACCCTTATAGTTTCGGCCATGTCTGTCTGTCTGTCTGTCCGTGTCTGGCTTTGCGCAGGGACTATCAATGCTAGAAAGTTGTAATTTTACACGAATATATAGATATGTAAACTGCCGACAAAATGGTACAATAAAAAATAAAAAAAATTTTTTTAGAGTACTTCCCATAGACGCAAAGTGGGGGTAATTTTTATCCTCATCCAATCTTGTAGTGTGGATAGGTCTTTTAAAGCCATTAAGGGGTTGCTAAAACGATTTTTCGATTCAGTGATTTCTTTGCAAAATATTCAACTTTAAAGTGCTTTAAAGCGCCCCCCCTTCCTCTAAAATCTTAACTGGTGGGTGGAAAATTTGAAAAAATTCAGGATGGTAGTAAGTATATCAAACTAACAAGGAAAACTATAACGGATAATTTTTCTTGAGAATTATTAGTAGTTTAAGAGTAAATAGCAGCATAAGGTATAAAAAAAATATATTGAAATATTCCGTACAAAATACGAAATTCTTAGAAAAATATTACTTAATTTTTTCGTAATGGCTACGGAACTCTATTTCGGGCGTGTCCGACACGCACTTGGCCGGTTTTTTTATTTCTATAGCTTAGTAAGTATCCTAACCTTTTTGATTTTTCTACGTAACCCTTAATAAGGCCCATTTATTGGAGCATACTACAACAGACTCAAAAGCAGCTATCGAATACATACCTGACAAAGAGTATTTTTAAAGCAAGCCGTATTTTCAATAATTACAATGGAAATTGTGACGTATCATGAATTTCATAAGGTTCAGTTTTCAACTCAATGCACGTGGTCGCTAAATCGCCTCTGCCTTATTAGGCATCGTCTTAATAGAACGCGAATGCGCAATCATCGTAGGTTCCTGAGAATTTTACTCGTACGAACGCGCGATCAAACATATTGAACTCGAGGTGTCCTAACTGACAATCGTGCGATCGTGCGTTCTATTAGGACATTCTACGACCATGGGACAATTTGGATTGGGCATAAGCCGAATTGTGTCGTTCCCAACTACTTTCGATTTAGTCCAGATTATAATACAAGATGGTGCCACCGAGTATACTTACGCATCCATTTCGCTTAAATCTATGAACGCATTGAAATGTAGAGCTTTACCAATTGCATGACCATGTCCCTATGCTGCCAAGTCATATATTTCAACTCTTTGAGTGTGAATGGGATCTGATACGCGCGACCTCTGAAGTCCATGTGTTTAAGCCACAACCACCGTCTCAGCGATCGCAATATCAATTGCTCTAAAACAAAATTAATTAAAATAATTTCAATTATAGGATAACAAAATCTTAAAATGGTCGTTGGAACAGTTTGCACGTAACTGTTCCAACATATTTTTAGCAGCTTTTTGAGGATACGCACTATGCAGACCAGGATCCACGGCACCCTTCACTCGCTTTCTAACCCACTCTTGCAAGTTGTTAAGCAGATTTGCTTGTGGCAAATGAGGAATCAACAGTGGAGTGTCAGATAGATCCGCTAAAAATGCCTAAAAAAATGATTAAAGAACAATTTATTAATACCAATTGACCCAATCGAGAAATAAACAAAGGTACGTGTAGAGAGAAGGATTCCCCTGCGTTTACCACCGTTACAAGTTTTTTTGCCTTTTCCCTGTAGCTGGCTTTACTATGCAACGTAAGTATTTACTAGGCAACGGATAAACGTACTTTGCATATTTTTATACATTATACTTATTGTTCAAAATGTGTCTTCTTACCGCTAGCAAATCTTTTTCTTTTAAACCGCTTGCTGAAAACCCTGGCTCGGATGGTTCAGGCTACGACAAAAAAAAATAAGCAAGTTAATACCCGATAAATCATAAATACTATAGTCATCATAAATAGTCTTACGTTTAACGTACCCACAAAGAAACTACATGGAAGAAATACCACTCACTGTTTCTTCCCCAGACTGGACAGCTAGTCGAACCGTTTCCTTTATAAAGTCTTCCATCGGATCTAACTGATATATCTTGGCTTTGTCGAACCAATGAGGTGCGGATCTCGTTGGGGGATAGAAATATTTTTCTGTGGCTTTTCCTTCGTGATATAAATCATAAAGATGACCACATTTACATTTCGATTCCTTCAGATATTCCATAACTGTCGGCTCCCTAGGCAAGCAAACGCATTAAATTGCTACATAAAGTACATACTTATTACATTAATAATATTTTCGTCAAATTTATTATTTTAATCATACCACTTTTCCACGCAATCGCAATCGTGATCACAATGCACTTCTACTTCACGTGGATATTTCCAATATCCGGCTATGACTGTGCAATATTCTCCTGTACTTAAAAGCGTTATTCCACCGTGTATAGTTACGTATCCAGTCCCCAGAACACATATATCTATACGACAGTAATGTCCAGTAAATTAAAAGTGCACACAGATTATACAAAGAGATAAATAAAAAGAATCCATAGTTACTATTTAAAAGGTAGTATGGGTTATTTCCAGCGAATACAACAGGACCAACATTAAATTGCACATTATCTAGAGCACTCTTGTGCCTGAATTTTGGTCTTTTCTTCAGCATCTTTAACTTTTCTGCATGCGCCACCATTTTCGGATCAGTGTTGCCTGAAGTTTAATTAATTATAATTTCAAACATACAGTATCAATGAATTAAAATTACTGTAAGCCACAGACAATTATAAAAATAAGTTGCATGGGTCGGTGCTTTGGAGTGACAGAACATTTACTGAGTACCGGTTCGACACACTACTTCGATTTAATAAGTCTAAAATGTCCGCACTGGCCTGTGGTACTGGCGAGGAAAAAGTTCTTTGTTCCGTGTAATGTACATAAGTACAGACCCACGCGAGCCCTTTGAGATTAGCCCTCGTCAGTACTTTGATCGTAATAGTGGGCGGTCAGTGTCATGTCATGTCAGTGCTTCCAAGCTAGAAAACTGTTTTGCGTACTGTGCAAGTGGTTGGTAAGGACTAGACTTAAGAATGTGAAGTGGTTGGTGTAGTGTACATACAACCCTACGAGTGACAATAATAATAACACTAATAACCCAAATGATAGTGACGCCATAATTAGCAGAATGCCTGATAGATTATTTTTATTACTACCATCAGCCAAATAAGTTCCTATCAAACGAATATGTCGCTAAAGTGTGGCTAAAGTGGAACTTTCAAGTTGACAGACACGTCTATTGGCATATAGTTTTATGACTTGCAAACGATTATCAACTTTAGGTTGGTAGACCACATATTTGGCTGATGATACCTGGGCGACCGAGCTTTGCTCGGGCTAAAACTCGATAATAAGCGTTTTCCCAGAGATAAGACCAAGCTAGATCGATTTGTCATCCCCGAAAACCCTCACATACCAAATTTCATCGAAATCGTCGGAACCTTTTCCGAGATCCGAGATAGGTACATATACATTTCGTGTTTCATATTTATATACATATATACAATACAAGAACTGCTCGTCTAAAGTAGGGTTGCCATACGTCCCGGTACGTCGGGACATGTCCCAGTTTGAAGTATGGTGTCCCGGCGTCCCGGCCGATAAGCAAATTGTCCCGGTATAACGCAACCGATAACAACAACATAATACTGTAGCCATAGCCAATAACGTGCATTTTCCGCTTTGTAGCGAAAAGCGCCTACGAACAGAACCCGACTGGCGGGTTGCTGGAATTGAACGAACGTGTTAAAAAAAAAATTGTGTTTAGGCAAGGACTAACCCTTTAAAGTTACCTATTGTTCTATAAAAAGTTCCTTTTTAGGGTTCCGTGCTTCAAAAGGAAAAAACGGAACCCTTAGGTATAGGATCACTTTGCTGTCCGTCTGTCTGTCTGTCCAGACCCTTTTTCTCAGGAACGCGTAGGTATCAAGCTGAAATTCATATCAAATACTCAGGTCTACTGTCCCTTGGAGCTGTGAAAAAAATCAAACGTCTAAGCCAACGCAATCAAACGATATAGCCGATTATGCTGCAAATTTTCGACACTCGAAAGGGAATCAAAACCTTTTTAGTTATATATCATATTATAGTAGTCTGAATTTTTTTAGTTTTGTAATGTCTCTGTACTGCTTTTGGTGATCAATAAAGAATATTTGTATTGTATGGTATTGTATAAATGTTTTTTCAACACACCTGCTCGTAAAGTAGGTCTTATTACAGCGTATTTACACTGATAATGCAGAATATTACCCATGCCGTGCCTTTTACATTACATTATCGCACTAGTGCCTTTTCATTACATATCTTTTTAAATATTAGCAAGAAGTATTAATGTTTCGAAAACAGCTAAGTAGTTATTTGCGTAAATATAAAATTCAATTCAAAATGTGATAAATAATTAAAGAATTTCATGAAACTGCTTGTTAGCTTGTTGGTATTTATAATTTGACGGTGTATTTTTAACTATAAATACCCAATTTCAAAATTTATAAATATGTGGCTGATTAGCTACTTTGCCGGTGCCCTTATCTCAGACTTGCGCGCGCATGCAGCGCTGAGCGCGCGAAAAAAAAAAATTACGGCCGCCATCTTTTAAATGGGTTTCTGTTTGTTAAGTTTATTCACAGTATTGCATTTCGTTAGTGTTGTTTTGTAAAATGTCGAATTTAGATAACGAAGAATTACTTATCGAGTGTACGCCGCCAGATATCATAGTTGAAGCGCAAAATGCGAGTGATAGTCTTTTGCCCTCAAAATCAAAAGATAAATACATGCAAGCCTACGCAAATTTCATTCAATGGAAAAATAGCAAAAATGCAAGCTCTTTCAATGCAAGCTCTTTCTCAGAAAACGTGTTCATGGCTTACTTTAGTGAACTGGCGAAGAGGTATAAACCTAGTTCGCTTTGGTGTATATATTCTATGTTGAAGAGTACCGTGCAGAATAAAAATGCAATTGACATCAAAGCGTACACCAATCTAACTGCATTCTTGAAAAGACGTTCAGACGGCTTTTACAGTCGAAAATCCAAGGTTTTAACACCTAATGAAGTGGAGAAGTTCATTAAAGAAGCACCGGATAATCAATATCTAGCGACAAAGGTCAGTTCCACTATTTAGTTTTGTATTCATTATTATAATATTTGTAGGCGGTATTGTGAGTGTTGATATAATAGGAACTAAGTACGATTATTATAACTTAATTATGATTTTATTTATTTTCAGGTCGCATTAATATTCGGAATTACTGGTGCCTGTAGGCGTCAGGAATTAAACAACATTACGACAAAAGATATAGAGAATCACGGAGAGATGCTACTTGTCAAAATTCCGAACACTAAAAATAAAATTCCTCGGTCATTTACTATTCACGGACCATTTTATGAAATAGTGAAAAAATATGAAAGTTTACGTTCAACAAAAGGAAAATCTGACCGGTTCTTCCAAAATTTTCAAAACGGCAAATGCACGAGTCAGCCTATCGGAGTGAACAAATTTGGATCGATGCCTAGAGAAATTGCCAAGTTTTTAGGCTTACCACAGGCTGACGCTTACACCGGACACAGTTTTAGGCGGACTTCAGCTACATTGCTGGCTAATTCAGGAGCCGATATATTGACTTTAAAACGCCATGGGGGATGGCGATCTAATAATGTCGCCGAGTCATATATTGAGGACTCCATCCAAAATAAAGCCGACATAAGTGCCAAAATAAACACAAGCAATCCATTTGGAGCCACAATCCAAGAAGTTCTGCCCTGAACCGCGTCCTTCCACCTCATATGCCAATGATGATTTGGGATTTCATACGTTTGCTAATGATGAAACGCAATGTTCTTCTACCTCCTTTCAGAATGTTGCATTATCACCGACATTTACAAATACCCAAGAACAAAGCAATGAAATAATTAATAATACAATTAAACATACAGTACAAATGCCTCATAAGGCGGTAGCATATCATTTCAATAATTGTACTTTTAATAACTGTTTCAATAATTAAAGTTTTTAAATAAATGTGAACTTTTATTTACTTTTCCTCGCAAGTGTGTTGAAAAACGTCGTATGAAACACGTGAGCATTGGTCATTACACTTTTCGTCTCCATTAAGCCTTCGCCTTCGGCTCAGGCTTAAAAACCGACTCGAGTGTAATGACCAACATAGCACACTTGTATCATAATGTACTAGTACGGTACCCTCGGTGCGCGAGTCCGACTCACACTTGGCCGGTTTTTTTCTACCTTTACTACTTTTTTTTTCTTTAAATGTCCCGGTCTGAGTCCCCCCACTTATGGCAACCCTATTCTAAAGGCATAAGATTAAAACTTCGTTCGATAAAAGAAAACTTACGTAAAGTACTAGGAGGTTCCCAAAATTTGTAATTGCAAACTCTTTCCATTTGCTTTTGCTTTTGATTCCTTTCCTTCCTTTTTTCGAGCTACAAGGAAATATATTATTAATCTAAATCTAAGGTATTTACGACCATAAATTACAAAATCGGGAGGAGGAATAGAAATGTACTTCAGTTTTCCTCTTTTTTAGGATTCCGTTCAAGTAAATTTACTCACAGTGTAAGAAAATGTAAGTTCTTAGACTTTGACTGAACTAAAGATTTAGTCTATGAGCTTCCTCTCTCAAAACTTTAGTTTTTTAAATGAGATTTAACGTGGGAACAACGTAAGATTAATGATTAGTACGGAGCCGCGGATACGCACTTGGCAGTTTTTTTTAAATTTACAGCTATAAAGAAAAATCGATTTTTCACTTACGAATTTCACACTGTAGCGCAAATTCTCATAACTCTGTGGAATATCAAAATGGAAGTTAAAAAGTTTAGTCGAGTATGTAGATAGGTAAATAAATGTACTGCATTAAGTACTAGAGACGTTTAATTGATTTCTTCTTCTCAACAGAGGTTTTCCGAACCGGTGGTAGATTTTTTTTGACATTCATAAGTGCTTGTTATAGCCTAAATTGAATAAAGATATTTTGACTTTGACTTTGACTTTGATTTTATTATAGGTAGGTATAATTTTGACCTGTATACACAGAGAGAAAAATTACAAGGTAAGCAATAGGCGGCCTTATCGCTTAAGAGCGATCTCTTCTAGGTAACATTTTTTACAGAAAGAAGTAAGGACCAAACAGCAGTATGGTGAAGATACTCATATTTGTAGAGTAGGTATACATACGTCATCACTTCTTAGCCTTATCTTGGTTTCTATTGGTCGTGGTGCCCGAACAGATTTTTCTTGTCCTTTTGATGGATGATTGCAGTAACAAGGTACATACATTTTTTGCAAATATTCTCCGTACCTACATTTTGGCTCGTAATATTTCTTTACCTCTGGAATCACATGAACAAAATAAGTAGAAACTTCAGCTTAACCCTTCGAACGCTTTCATATTTAAATTAAGTGATCAGTCACACGCCAAGCACGCTGTTGCGTTATGAAAAATGACGGATCTCGCAAAGCTATACATAATGTAAAAAAAAAAGATTCGAAATAGATTTTATTCATGTTCGACGTACACCCTGACACCTATAGGCGTTTGCTGGCGTGTGGCGGGGAGGTAGGCATGCACGCACACGACACCTTTAGGTGTTCTTGGCGTTCAAGGAATTGAACATTTTAAACGCCAACTCCGCTGATAAAAAGTTGACATTTATACGCCATATAATCATAATGTCAAATGTGAACTTCAATATGACGCAGCGGTGTTCGATGCACCACAGACAAGAGGTATATTGGTATAAATAGTTGTCATTGCTATCGGCGTAAAAGTATAATTAAACAATAAATATCCTAAGCAATTTTATTGAAAAACTGAACTTACTCTTGACGGGAGGTACTACGGTTTTTTTCCCAGATCCCGTTAGTTTTTCTAAGCATTTGATACATTCTTCTAAATCGATAAATACTAAACAAGACATCATTATCATGGCGTTCATGTCGTACTCTGAAAACGACAAATAACAGTGCACTTTCTGATTATAGATAATAGCTTAGCTACTATAGTACCGACTTGAAATTTGGTACAGATAAGTAGTTTAGATAACAATGCAAGTGCAGTCAAGAAAAAGTACATCCGGCAAAAAAGCTTGTATTAAAAATGAAATATTTAACAAAACTTATTACAAGCATTATATTTATTTGCAGTGTAATGTAACTATGTGTGTTCGGGTGGAATCTTTCAACTCAAATTTGAAGTGGATATCTATAACATGGAGTTGATCTGATGATAAAGCTAGCGGGTGACCATAGGAACTCTGTGATAAACGACACGACCGCGTCGAGCTTGGACTCGATTGATTCGTCTTGACGAGTAGGTACTTACTTTGGTAAACAGGGGCATAAAGTAAACAGTCAGCAAAAAAAAAACTTATATTAGAAGAATTTTAAGAAAAACTTTTACTGAACTGTTTACGGAACCCTTCATGTACGAGTCCGTCTCGCACTAGACCAATGTTTTACCTATTGTAAAACGACCGAGTTAGCTACGGTATCGTCTTGGGTCAACACATTAGTTTTTTGTCAAGTTCTTAATTCGTCTCACTCTGCTTTCGTCATCCATTCTTCATTCGTCACTTTCGCTCTTAGTCATTGTCATCTTGGATCATAGTTGTTGTTTGTCTTGTTCTTATTCAGGTTCATTCGATGTTCGTCTCTTCTTCTTTTGACATGTTCGGTGTTAGTCTTTTTATTTATTATAGTCTCATTCGTTACTCGTCACATTTTTTTTCGACACATTCGTTGTTGGTCCCATTAGCAGTAAGTCACTTTCGTTTTTAGGTCCATTCATAATCCGTCTTGTTCGGTTTTCGTCTCAATTCCCGCTTTAGTTGTACAACCTCCGCTATTACGTCACTGACCACTCAACGTGAATGTGTCCAATAAATAATGATATCAATTTCTAAAGAGGACAAATAAGAAAACACCAACTTAGAACAAGACCAAAGACGATAGGACGAATAACGAATGAGACTAAAAAAGAGATATAACTAACACCGATCATGACTAAAAAATATGAAGACTAATAGCAGAATGGCCCGGAATAAGAAAAAGACAAACAACGAATATGACCAAAGACGACAAAGACTACCACCGAAAGTGACGAATGAAGAATGGATGACGGAATCAGAATAAGACGAATTAAGAACTTGACTAAAAACGAATGGGACGACCCAAGACGATACCTTAGCTACAAATAATAAACTAAATCGACTAGGTACAGTTTTAAAGGGATATCACGATATCCATCACATGTAAGTATTTGTACAGATGTGATTTTGGTCTGATTCGATATTGTCAAATCATTTCTATTAATAAACCTACCTACCTTCGGACCCGTTTACTATCAGATTTATTTACGTCAAAACCTTGAAATTTGTCTTGTTACTACCCGTGCCCTTAGTGTAAGTTTTCGGTTACGAAATACGTCTCGATCGCGTTCGCGTTAAAATCTCAATTTGTATGCAATCACGAACAGCGCCTCTAGCGGAACGTTTGCGATGTTCGTGTTTCCATACAAATTGAGATTTTAACGCGAACGCGATCGAGACGTATTTTGTAACCGAAAACTTACACTAAGGGTACCGATTGTGAATAATTTCAGGAAAATCTGACAGTATAACGAGTCCGACGGAGAATGCATTTGTTGAATCAATGATCTTCCCAACGATTAACGAATTTGACCAAAATCGACTTAAGTGCCTATCGTAATTTTCATAGGGTGTAGGTCTATGTAATAGAAAAAGCTTCCGCACCTCCTCTTAATTCACTCGGTGGCTTCTTATAAACCTCTGAATACAAGCACCAAATGAAAACGCCAGCATCCCCCATGGATTCTACCATAGCCTTTAGAAGTATTTTCTTAGGTATGTTCATGGTAATTCCAAGGTCAGATAAAGATTTTCGGGTGCGAACGGGCAGGTCTTCTAGCAAGTCTTGATGAATATTTGACTTTAAATATCCAAGAACTTCTCGTTGATTGCTAGATAGTTCGATGTACCACAATGGACCTACTTCCCTCTGTAACGTGCGCTCCTGTCTTTTGGCTACAATGCAAAAAAACAACGTTACATGTGGGGCTTTGCGTTTAACAGAGACTGAACTTTAGTACCTAGGTAGGTACGCCATCAACGTGAAAGTAGGTATTGTTTAGATACCGGGTCGCCTAATAAACAAGGAACCTGTCTAATCTAGTCTATAGGTGCACAAAAAAATCTGACAATCGTATCTGTCGCGTAAATAGTGAGCCTTAGTGCGATGAGCGGAGGCACCTAATACGAAAAAAGACTGCTGAAAAAGAAAACGGAAAGTTACTGACCAGTCCAAATTGGATTTTTTAAAACTCTATTGTGGAGGACCCTCCTTTGTGGCGGCCCCGGGGCTACAAAAGCTCCTGACACCCTTCCATAAATCCTAATTACAACGTAGGTTTCGTTTTATTTTATTTATTAGTCTGTTGCCCGGGCTTCCACATACACACACACACACACACACACACACACACACACACACACACACACACACACACACACACACACACACATACACACACAAACATCACGCCTGTAAACCCAAATGGGGTAGGCAGAAGCAGAACACACGAAACGTTATCGCTACGGAGCCACTTTTAGCAATTTTAGGTTGAAAGTTTGACAAAAACGGTAAAATATGTCACTATGTATTGGTTGCTAGCCTGTCGCGCCTATACGGTATACCACCTATATCCTACTTCCGTCTTCCGGGCTTCCGTCTGCGTAGAATTCGTTTATCGCTATCCCGCGGGAACTATACAATTTCCGGGACGAAAATTATCATATATCCTTCCCCGGGACTCAAACTATCTGTGCACTCAATTTCATTTAAACCGGCTCAGTATTTTGGACGTGATGTGGTGAGGTAAAAACAAACAGACTTACAAATTTTCACATTTATAATATTAGTGGGATTTACCTTCAGTATGGTAGTAGTGTTTCAGATCCCTCAAATACTTAAGCCACTTCCCCACTTTTTCATTGTAAGGTTTCTGCTCGGCGTTTGCGCGCATTTCTTTTTCCAAATAAACCCATACTGGATCTTTTTTGGGGCCATAAATCGTCTATAATGAAAACAGATTCATAAACATTGTTAGGAGTTCAAAGCTAAGTTATTCCATCTTACCCTAACAGCAGGGACGGCGAACGAATAGCACGCGTCAAAAACGTCACTAATCTAATCATTGAACGTATGTAGGTAGGTACAGCCAAGTGTAAAAATATGTAGTTATTCAAAGTTTCAAATATATACAATATCTGCTGCCGCAGCAGTGTGCAAAAATATCTGACACGTCCTAACGGCCCTAAAAAAAATTAGATTTGTATCAGATATAATTTATGCACGCTTCGTTGTGCCAGTTGTGCTAGCAAACTGTATATATGTGACACAAGCGAAAAACCTTTTAACTTTCTGTTTCTCTTAATCTAGGTACTAAAACCGGCCAAGAGCATGTCGGAGACGCCCAAAATAGGGTTACGAAAAAAATAATTAATATTTTTCTAAGTATTTCGTATTTTGTACGGAATATTCCAATATATTTTATACCTAAGCTGCTATTTACTCTTAAACTACTAATTAATTCTCAAGAAAAATTAACCGTTATAGTTTTCCTTGTAAGTTTGATATACTTACTACGATCCTGAATTTTTTCAATTTTTTCCACCCACCAGTTTAGATTTTAGAGGAAGGGGGGGCGCTCGATTTTAATGAAAATTCGCACTTTAAAGTTGAATATTTTGCAAAGAAATCACTGAATCGAAAAATCGTTTTAGCAACCCCTTAATGGTTTTAAAAGACCTATCCACACTACAAGATTGGATGAGGATAAAAATCACCCCCACTTTACGTCTATGGAATAATCCAAGTTTAGGTATATTTTATACCTTAGGCTGTTACTCTTAAATTACCAATAAACTACTAATAATTCTCAAGAAACTTAACAGTTATAGTTTTCCTTGTAATTTTGATATACTTACCGCTCGTTCCCTAAATACCAGAATTGCAAAATACAAGATTGCCACTTTACCCGATTTCTGAAATACTAAATTTCCAAAATACCAGATTTTCTTGTTACTGTGTTTCTTTTTATACCGGATTGCCAAAACAACGTGTTCTCAATACACTATGTTCCATTTAAAACCGAATTCCCATAAAGTACCCTTAGTGTAAGGTTTCGGTTACAAAATACGCCTCGATCGCGTTTTCGCCTAAAATCTCAATTTGTATGGAAACACGAACATCGCAAACGTTCCGCTAGAGGCGCTGTTCGTGTTTCCATACAAATTGAGATTTTAACGCGAACGCGATCGAGACGTATTTTGTAACCGAAAACTTACACTAAGAGCACAGATTTTGAAAACACCAGGCTCGCAAAACACGACGTACTTGAAAAACCTATTATAGTTTGTTAATCTACCAGAGACTCTAAATACCAGATTGCCAGTTTATTTTATTCCCAACACACGAGATGCTGATTATGCCAACTTGATTTTCGAATACCCTTATTCTTAAAACACCAGATTTTTACTTTAGTTGATTACGTAAGTACGGATAGACAATAAAACCGACTATAAAAATATATTTTTTATTGTAAACTGTTTACCATTAGCAGTTGGCAAATACAGTGTTTCAATAAAAATAAAATAAATTAAGGGGCTACCCCGTCACAATGACCTTGACTCGCGGTTTTCAATAAAATTGCAAATCAGAGGTTTTATGCATGTCCTCCGAAATTATTTGCTTTTTAGTTTACAAAAATATACAAAATATCCAGTATATATCATTCTCCACAAAATGACTCGAGGCTTTTTTCACTTTGTGTTCCGTGGTAAAGATTAAGAAAATGTTAGAAAATCGCGAGTCAACGTCATTGAGGTAGCCTCAGGTTTAAAAAAAAAACAAATTAGCTTAATAGCAAGTCCAATGTGTGGCCGCAGCGGGCTAAGAAGAAACTCAGGTGTTTTTTTTTACACTCAGCTAATTTAGGTTTGCGTGGATACCTCACAGTACTTGTTTGATATACTTATTTGATATTTTGGAGATCTGGTATTCTGAAATCTGGTTTATCGGAATTTGTTGTTTGAAAAATCAAATATTACTTACATGATAACGCTAAAGTGAGATTAAGTTATTTCGAGAAAATTGTGTTTTGCGAATCTGGTTTGTCAAGTAGGTATTTCAGTATTTTGAGATTCTTGTGATTTCGAAATTTGATATTTTGGTTATATGGTTTATTAGGGAACATGGTGTATTGAGAACATAGTATTTTATAAAACTGATACAAAAACGAGCATAACATAAAGAAAATCTGGTATTCTGGGAATCTTATATTTTGATGAGCAGGTATGTCCGCAATTTGGTATTTTGCGATTATGGTTTTAAAGGAACGAGCGATGCTTACTACTATACCTTCCGCCGCCTAACTTTGCCTAAAAGTTCATTGCCCCGACTAGTACCACAAAAACTATAAAGGTATAATTCCAATAATTGAATAGTAAAGCGATTCGAACACAATCCGGGAGTAACGTAAAGACATTGCATAAAAAATGTATCTCAAAAATGCGTCAAAACTGAGTATTAAGTAATGAACTTTTAGGCAGATTTCCATGGCGCGTGGTACCTATATCCTGATTTTTTTCAAATTTTTCCACCCACCGGTTTAGATTTTAGAGGGGGGGGAGGGGCACGTACGATTTTAATGAAAATTTGCACTTTAAAGTTGAATATTTTAACTTTGACTTTAAGCCATGTGTACCTAGCCGACGTTGGGTATCGCCAAAGAGGAAGGAGATGGATCTCTATAGTCTTAAGGGGGTATCGCCAGATAGGTATGTCAGGCGAAATCTGCCGACTTCGCTTGACATGTCTCCAACACAGTCATGTCATTGTTAATGCATGGCAGCCCCGGGGTTTTGTAATTATAGTAATTTTATAGTGAATGGCACTTTTCACTGTCTACTCTATAGCTCTATGCATTGTGGTTTAGCTTTATGGTTGTTAATATTATTATCGAGTTATTTTTATAAGGACGTGTCTGTCTGTTCTCTCTCCCTGTTCGCCACCGCATCTAGAACAATAAACGTGTCGTCTCCGAAGCCTTGTTTTCATTGCCAGCCAGCACCACTCCGTTCGGGCGCCTCCAGCCCCTTTAATAGTCATGGGACATTTGTGCATTAGTGTACCTACCTATCCCTGGCTTCTATTCTAAGTCTAAGAGAAATTAATTTGAAAAGGAATAATGTCTAGCTGCAAGATTAAAAAGTTTCATTAAGTCTCCATTAAATTTGAACCAAAGTTGTATAAGTACCTTTTTATCCAAAAACTGCTTAACAGTAGGCATTGGAAATGTTCCCATGATTGAACGTTGATTTCACTTACTTAATACAAAATTTTCAGCCAAATTTAAAGAAAACAGGAATTTTTACTTTTATCTTACTTACAATTTTGATAGCTAAATAAAAAATATTTGAATTTTGATATTGACAGATAAAATGGATCACTCTTCTATTTTTCTTTTAATTTTTAGCCAGCCAGAATTATTATGTATGGGTTTCATGAGACAGACTATAGTATGGAAGTGCGCAGCATGTGCGCACACTAAGCGCGCACGTAGCGAGACGCGACTACCCATAGACTTGATGTCAAAAATAGTCGCGGAGTAGGTAATGAAGACAAAAATTGTCGCGGAGACAAAAGCCTTTTTGATCGAGTTACCTAAAAAGCGAGATGCCAATGAATGCATTACGCCTAAATATGAAATTTGCCTAAAAAGCTGTTTGCCCTAAACGAGAGATGCCGGTGAAGCAGTATGCCTGAAGTGTGAAGATGCCTAAGAAGCAGATTGCCTTAAATTTAAATCACCTGTAAAGCAGTTTGCCAGAAATACAAGATGACTGAGAAATCTGTTTGCCGTAAACGAGAGATGCCGATGATGCAGAATGTCTGAAATTTGAAATGACTTGAGAAGCTGATTGCTGGTTTTTGGTTTAACCCCAAATAGCGTGACGGGAGGACGGGCGCAGGGCAGCTTTGGTGTTATTTGCTTTGTAGGCATTTAACTACTTAGGCACAGTATAATATACTGTGACTTAGGCATATTGCTTTGTAGGCATCGACTTTAGGCAATCTGCTTCTTAGTCAACTTCACACTTCAGGCATAGGTACTGCTTCATCGGCGTCTCTCGTATAGGGCAAACAGCTTTTTAGGCAAATTTCATGTTTAGGCATAAGGCTTTTATTGGGGACCAATAATGTACAACTCGGAATGTACGCGCAATAATGTAAAACGTGATAATCCCAAGCATTATTGCTTCCAATTTAATGCACGGCCTGATAATCCGTGCTTGCACCCCGTACCTACCAACTAGCAGGGAACCAATAATGTACGCATTTTATGTAAGTATTTTTTTTTACTAAAAATTGTATCGGTCTCACTTAACTGTATTTTTTTTTAATGTCACTCGAAGTTCGTATCGTACCGTCCCTCTCGCTCTCCTAATAAATAGTAAGTGTCAGCGCCGTTCGCAAGACCGGCAGATTGCTGATTTGGGACCATTTCGTGACATGCATAACTATTTTTTATTTCATTTTATTTTTATTATTATTCTTATCCATGTCACGTCACGTCATGTCATGTCACGAATAAATGTTTTCTTTCTTTCATTCTTACGCGCAATAATGTACGACGTGATAATCCGAAGCATTATGTCTTCCGATCATCATGCCTTACGATTTCCGTGATTGAAATAAAAAAAATACCTAGCGAGCAAGACTGCCGCCCTCGCCCTTCAACCTAACCCGGCCGGGTCGGATCTGCTCCGGCTATATTGATCTCGCTCGCTACGCTCGCTCGATCCGCGGCGACAAATGTCTATTCATTCGAATCGATTGGATTATCACGTCGTACATTACAGCGCGCGCAATATTTTGTACGCAGAGATAATGCGCGACCATGATAAATGATAATGTACATTATTGCGCGTACATTCCGAGTTGTACATTATTGTTTCCCTCCAACCCGGCTGGGTTAGGTTGAAGGGCGAGGGTGTGCGAGCAGCCTCACTCGCCGCTCTCGCCCTTCATTTTTTTTTTTATTCGACTGGATGGCAAACAAGCAAGTGGGTCTCCTGATGGTATGAGATCACCACCGCCCACAAACAGTATTTATTAAGTATTTTTTATTTCAATCACGGAAATCGTTAGGCATGATAATCGGAAGACATAATGCTTCGGATTATCACGTCGTACATTATTGGTTCCCCTGCAGTTCGGTACGAGGTGCACGAATTAGGCAGTGCATTATTTAAGCGTGTACTATTCGTACATTAATTACACCCCTTTTATTGGCATCTCGCTTTTTAGGTACTTAGCTTGATCAAAAAAGCAACCATGTCACAGACAATATATAATAGTACTAACCATGTCTTGAACCAATACAGTATGTTGGCATACAAGAATGAAAACAATAAATCTCAGAACAATAACAACCTGTGTTATTCTTCTGAGCAATAAATACAATAAGTATTTGCTATGTTGACTGCTTAGATATCAGTGGTTTTTTGACAGCTAAGGTATTTGTGCCATTTAAATATAATAATGTTGGAAAAATTCTCAGCACCGTTTCCCTAGATTATGCACTGCTATTTGCGTTTAATGCTATCTAGTCATAATGTAGTAAAAATCTCAGCAACATCTAGTCATAATCCTGGATTTTGGCTTTGTTCTGGTGGAAATTTTTTAGTATGGTGATTGTCCTTACTATATATGGTCCTTGTTGTTAATTACAAAAAGAAAAAAATGAATTTTATTACTATTCAACTTTATTAAAATGAAACTAAATAGAAATGTATGTTTTCATGGAAGCAGCACTATTACAATTTTAAGTTCTTTGTCATGTCCAAAACTTCTCTGTAGGGGGGGTCAATGGGTGCTTGAATTGGTTCTTTGTATTCATATGACGTTTGTCCTTCTAACAGCAGGGGATATGAGGTATCAGAGTCATATGCACTCAAGTCTCCGCAGGCATTAAAAGGCACTATAAATCTATTAGGGCCTATGAACTCATTAAAGTCACAATATTTATGATCTAGTAATGGGTTGACCATGGTGGGTATATAACCATCAGGTGGTTGGTATTGTTGACAAATAACAAATGCTTCTATACTAGATGTCCTCGAGCTTCGTGGCTTACTAATTGTAACAAACTTGAAAAACTGTTTAAGCTGTGAATACAAGAGTGAAACATCTTTTCCTCTGAATATTTTGGCAACAAATACACCACCATCCTTAAGGACATGTGTTGTTATGTTCAAAGCAGCCAATAGAAGTTGTGATTGAACATATTCGTCAATATCATGTAGGCCAGTTACATCTGGTGCTCCATCACACACAACTAAGTCTGCCTTTAACCCTTCGAATTCTTTGATAATTTCATTCGCAGTGGATACTTTGGTTATGTCACCTTGTATTTGTTTGACACCAGGTAGAGCAGCCATAGCTTGTAAATCAACAGCTACTATCTTCACGTCGTCGTCGTTTTGAGTATTTTGCCTCAGCTTCTTGGTCAGTACTTGGCTCCAACTGCCTGGAGCCGCGCATAAGTCGACAGCGCGTAGCACACCTTCAAATATATTGTGTTCTTCATTGATTTGTAATAATTTAAATGCACTCCTGGCGCGCCAACCTTCTTCCTTGGCTAACCTATAGTATATATCCCGTTTATCCTTCGATGTTTTACCCATTTTAAGTAGTGATACAAGATACAAGAATAGAGCCCAGCGTTTCTGCTAGATTTTCGAAGTAGGTAAGTCACAAAATAGAATACTTAAGTCTTAGTTCCAAAGCAAATTGATTTTACTTCGTCAGTTAAATAAGTGCGAATATAAATTTCACACACTTATGGTTTAATGTTAAATTTACAAAAAACATTTATTTAAATAGTTTAGAAACACGATACATCACAATACTCTTTGAACACGACACACGCATGAATAATTATATACTCTTTGAATTGGTCCAAATTGGTCCAAATTTGGGGGTAACCTTTTCTTTCTTTCCCTTGGGGACCTGTAATGCTCGACCCTGTACTGCTCAGCCATCACTGTACAACCTGATAAGATAATACGAACTCATTTTAGATTAGAATTGACAACATTTCAATTTTTTTGCCTGGTGTTTTTTTATGCTCAATAAATAGTAGTTTGAAAACTAGGAGACCCGTATTTTTTCTTTTCGTGAAATTCGTATTCCAAGTTAGTCAAAAATAATTTTGAAATCTCGAAAAATTCAAAAACGCTTGTAAGGCTGAATCTACACATTGTCATTGCCTGGGCCATGAAAAAAAAAACAAGCTACGGGTTGTCATTTTGACGTTGTTTTTGAATTTTGATTGACGTTTGTTTGATTTGGTTTGAGTAATGGTTTGTGGCTGTGATTTGATGTTGGTTTTTATCGTATTTTAATTTTTCGCATTTTTCTGGACTGAATTGGAAATAATTGACAATAAAAATGAATAAACGAGTTCGTAAGTTAGATCCCCTCGTTACTTGCTTCGTTCCCACCTGCAAAAATACAGTTATAAAGAATCGTAAAAAACATTTTTTCCACGTGCCGAGGTCTTCGAGAGTACAATGGTGTGCTGCTGTAAATAAAACAAACGTACCAAAAACTGGTAGTCTTTACATTTGCGAAGATCATTTGAATGTAAGTAAGTATCTACTTATCTACAATATAACCTATGTATTTTAATCGTAGAACAAGATTGTTTTCTAGAGATGGGCCGGATCCTGGTTTGCTGGGTAATGGGTAACGGGTACCCGGCATAATTTTTGCCGAATCTGCCGGGTAACCGGCAAAATTACCCGGCATTAAAATACCTTCCATATCCACCGCTCGGAAGGGCGAAGCTGTGTGGGGTGAGGCAGAAAGTGATACTCTCAGTGTGATTTGTTTTTACATCACAATCTGTCAAATTTAAAGTTTGATTATTGATTCACAACATTAAAAATTTAAAAAATTAGTACTTAAATATCTCAATGACTAGTTACTATAATAATGATTAATAAATGAGAAAGTCGTGGCCTAGTGGTTTGACCCATCGCCTCTCAAGCAGAGGGTTGTGGGTTCAAACCCCGGCTCGCACCTCTGAGTTTTTCCAAATTCATGTGCAGTTACATTTGAAATTGCATTCAGTTACATTTGAAATTTACCACGAGCTTTGCGGTGAAGGAAAACATCGTGAGGAAACCTGCACAAACCTGCGAAGCAATTCAATGGTGTGTGTGAAGTTCCCAATCCGCACTGGGCCCCCGTGGGAACTATGGCCCAAGCCCTCTCATTCTGAGGGGAGGCCTGTGCCCTGCAGTGGGACGTATATAGGCTGGGATGATGAAACAACTTGATCTAATACTAAAATCTGTTAAAATTATAAGTTGATTTAAATAAAAGCGCAATAACCATTTTCCTATGAAAACAGTTGGTTTCTTTTTTTTTATTATTACATGTTATCCGGCATCATTATCCGGTATCTGGCCGGATCCTGAAAAAGTGCCGAAACTGCCGGGTACCGGATCCTAGCCGGGTACCCGGTGCATCTCTTTGTTTTCCTTGATTTGCCTGTTTTTTGACGATTACTAATGAATTGTTCTCATTTTATTCTAGCTGGAAGAAGCATTACTAAACTACCAAGATTGGATGGACCAAAAAACCAATAGACCCCGACTGAATCCCCAAGTCCCAAATTATTTAATGAACATAAATAAAGACCACGTCTTCTGCCATCAACATCCACATCAACAGTTAATGTAGATCCTCGTCTTCTGCCATCAACATCCACATCGACAGTTAATGTAGATCCTCGTCTTCTGCCATCAACATCCACATCAACAGTTAATGTAGATCCTGTACCAAATGTGCAAGAAAAAGGTGTGCTGTGCATTCCCGGCTGTTCTCATAAATCTATCCAAGTAAAACCCACTATGGTCAATCGCTTGGTTGTGCACGGATTTTCAGAAAAAGGAAACTTTTACATTCATTTGAAGAAGAGTCATCAGAGGGACATGATCCATCGGCAGTTGGAAGTACAACAGAATTTTCTGAAAATGAAAGTTCTAGTAACTTACCAATACAAAAAAGTTTAGCTGGCAGGTCTTTTATGTTAAGTTTAATAGAAAAAAAACCATTTTCATATATTGGTGTTCCTAAACAATATTATTGGATTATTCAATATATTGCAAAAGAATTAAAGATACCTTCTTTACATATTATAATAACATTTTATAAGTTAAAAAATAATGAAACATTCGCCAAAATAAAAGACCTTTTTGAAATTTCATTAACTACATTGTGGAGGATATTTAACAAATCTTTGAAAGCACTGAGTTTATTTTAGACAAGTAATATATTGGCCATCAGCCCTGAACATTAAGAGGAACCTTCCTACTGTTTACTACAAGCAAAGAGTATGCAAATGTTCAGGCAATAATAGATTGCTTCGAGATAGAAATAGAAAAGCCTAAAAAACCTGTAGAACAGGCCTTACATGGTCCCATACAAGAATTGTAATACCATAAAGTATTTGATAAGTGCTACCCCAGATGGTTTTATAAATTTCGTGTCCGAAGGTTATGGAGGACGTATTAGTGACATGTATTTAGTTGACAAAGTGGATATTTAGAGATAATACCAGCTAATGCTACTATACTAGCAGACAGGGGTTTCAAGCATTTAGAATCACATTTAGTTAAGAAATCTGTAAAAGTTCTGCGCCCGCCTAGTGTACTCAAAGGCACAAAAATGACAAAAGCAGAGGTGATTGATAGTAAAATTTTAGCTAGTTTACGCATACATATAGAAAGGGTTATCAGGAGGGTAAGACTTATTAAAATGTTGAAGCCACATGCTGTTGTAAATAATAAATTATTAAACATACTAGATGATGCAGTGGTAGTTGCTTGTGGACTTATAAATTACAGTCGCCTGTCATAAGGAAGTATTAGCATTGGAAGGCCAATTTAGGCCAAAATCACAGTGAATAATTATAATTTTGGTTTTTATTTATCAAAGTGTACAATATTCAAGAAAACTGTATGTTATATTTGTATAATTTTGATAACTGTGTTTTACTATAAATGGTATAACTAATAAAAGAGACACAATACGATTCATTGACTTTTATTTATCATAATGTACAGTCACGTCTAAAAGTATGTATACACAAAAAAATTTGAAAAATATGTAGCCACACATTTTTCATCATAAATATGTATCTATTACTGACACCAAAAAATTGTATTCATTAAAACTGTTTCAGTATTATGTAATCACAAAATGCTTCAGAAAGTTGCATACTTAAATAAATTCCATTTAAATGTATCCACCGTAGGCAAAAATAGTATACATGAATGGGTTCCATATACTATAACCACACCAATTTGCAAATATTTGTATACGCCGTTTGATTCATAAATATGTATCCAGACTGCAACAACAACCTTGTCTGACTGGCATAGAATCGTAAGTTGTATATTTAACTGATTTGACAATTCACGAAAACAGTGCGGACTTGTCACTGCATACGTCTATCTCACGATTATTCTATGACGCACTTGACAGTCCTTAGATTGAATTGACTTGTAAATATTGAGTATTTCAGTTTAGGGTCATTCTCAGAAAGGTGCACTAAGCATTTTTTTGTTTTATTTTAATTATATTGTTAATTGTTAGTGGTAGAGCCGCACTGTAGCCATCTTGGTTTGCAGTACGAATGGGCGGGCTCGACCGGGGTACACACTCTCACAGAATATCGACGTGAAGCAGGAGCTGGCTAGTCCTGCTACTGTGTTTCGTACGATGAGTGAGAGATCTATAATTAAAATTACAATGATTAAAGATTGCAAATCGTCGGCCTAAATCGCATACCTCGTAACTCCATTTTTTGTGAAAATTATGTTTTGACACTTTAGATAGTACTATTCTGAACGCATTAACGGCAAAACTCTTAAATACCAAGAGTAAACCGTTTAAGTTTAAAAAGCAAAATAGAAAACCTCGCAACTCCCGACCGCCATTTTTGTAAAAGATATACCACGTATCTCCCCCCGCCACTCCCTTCAGTACCTACAGTTTGCGATGGCGGTGTGACTGCACGTCAGTTTTGCGTAAAGATTTAAGAAGAAAACGGGTGCAGACTAACAGGTGTGTAATAAGGTTCTGCAATATAAACTGATTGTGTATTCTTGATAGATATTTATCATATATAAACACATTAGACTATTGAAAATGTAGTTTGTTTGCGTGCCGTGGACATACGAGGTTTGCTTCGCGTGTATCTTTACGCGTGAAGATAAGTTACGTGGTTTTCTACGCAAATTATTTAATCTAGTACGTAGTTGTGATTGTTCGAATAGGCATTTGTTTTGTTTGTTATTATAATTTATGTATTTTAATTTATGTACCTACCTACTAGCCTGTTACCCTCGACTCCGTCCACGTAGCATTCAGTTTTCACTATCCCGCTGGAACTATGAAATGTTCCGGGATAAAAACTATCCTATGTCCTTCCCCGAGACTCAAACTATCTGTATACCGAATTTCATCTAAATCGGTTCAGCGGTTTAGACGTCATGAAGCGAAGTAACAAACAAACAGACTTACAAACTTTCGCATTTAAATTATTATAGTGGGATGTAATCGAACTCGTCCCAGCTGCTTTACTTAAGGTTTTTTACTTATCACATTGTTTTGTTCTGTAGGCGGATACTAAAATGAATCAACAAAGGGAAGTAAGACTGCAGAAAATATTTTTTCAAAAATAGGAAAAAACGTATGCATGTTACAATTTAGATGTAAATCAATACGATGGATCTTTAATTTAAGTTCAGGAAGAGCACTATTTATTGATCTCAACGAGAGATTTGTTTTAGAGCGCAGACCTACACCACCTTGTATCTCACTAACTACTATTACTACTACTACTACCAGGGCGCTGTGACCCAAAGTGAGTCTTGGCCTCCAACACCAGATTACGCCACGGTTTGCGGTGTTGAGTCAGCTCTTGCAAGTATTCGACCCTGAGGTCAAAAGGTCTGTCAGGACCTCGTCCCTCCAGCGGTACCTGAGACGACCAACCGGCCTCTCGGTCATCCCAAGTGCGCTCTCTTCACGGCTCGACCCTCTCCCAACCTTTCTACGTGCTCGAGCCACGGAGTCTGGACGCCTTGATCTGTCCTATAACATTGGGATACCAGGTCCTCAAATTCCCTATTACCTCACCAACTGTGCAACATGAATTTGTGTGTCACGAAATCCACTCATCACGTCAATAACCAGCGTTCTCAGAGCTTTCCTGAACAAGAAAATGTCAACAGCCTTACAGCATGAAATTGTTGTGTCGCCCGCTAGTTTGCAGTCAAATTATT
>NC_133488.1:12675779-12682451 GCF_025370935.1 Choristoneura fumiferana | reverse complement strand
TTCTCCATTGTGACCTCTTAAGGGCCCCACACACGGTACGATTCGTTGATCATCATAGTTGTGTAGAAGTACGTTTGTGATAATATTAAGGCTGGGAATATACGTCAGATTTTTCGATAAGTACGACAGTCTTTACACTGGCAAAATTTTTTTTTCAAACATTATTATGACTACATTTTACCCGAGCAAAGCCGGGTTTTTTATCTATGTACATACATAACATACACACATTGAGAGTTAAATCAAAGCTTGTAAAATGTAATTCCTTTCACTTATGATTCACATAATAAAAATAACAATGAAAAAATGTGCAGAATACATAACATACTTAACAGAGATTTTGACCAGGTTTGATTCCCGGTTAAGTATGAGAATAAAATAAAAAAAAAAAATTAATGCCATTTTTATTAAATCTAAAATCAAAGCCATGAATCCTAAGAACAGATTTAGCTATCACTCATAGTGTCTGATTTCTCCCTAATGACCCATATGGATTAATCACCTGTATATCAAAAAAATAAATGATTTGTTTCCATTGTATTTTCCTTATACAAAGATGATCAAATAAAGTACAAAACAAGTCATTTGTGTGTGAATCCGATTGGACCTTGGAGTGCACCTAGGTTAGACCAATGTTACCAACCCTCAATGAATAGGATAAGGGTAGATAATATCAAAGTGACAGTTTACACAAAATACGTCACCATGCATTCGTATTAAGGTAGTTATTAGCGGCACCTGAGCGACTTCTGCCCGCCAACGTCCCAGATGTTGAGTTTGAAGCCGCGGTGCTCCAGCGTCTTGATATTGAAGCCCAGCGTCGGCGAGATCGTGTCGATAGGCTCCCCGTTGAACCGCTTCAGAATCGTCGTCTTACCTGCATTGTCCAGCCCTCTGATGTTACGATAAGGAAATGTGTACTGAATGTGTAATGAAAATCACGAAAAAACTACGAAATTTGAAAGGATACAACATGAGTATTCGCATCTCCTTCTCCTTTTGGCGGAGCTTCTTCAGTATTGTTAGAAAACCATATTTATTACGGTTTATGTGTTAAAATAAAATAATTCTAATTGAGTTTTATATTTTGTTCATATCGTGAGTCAACAACGCGCAGCGCAGCTTGTTGATTTGTCACTGTCAGTCAGCTGTTAAGTATGTCACCTGTCAACGTCAAGTTTGCTTTTAATTATTTCGAGGCTTCGATCAAATCATTATTATGCTCCTGCCATTGACGTATTTCTTAACTTATTTCTGAAAATAAAAAATGAATAGTCGAGTTGATAAACTTTACGTTATGTTAATACAGTGATAATTTTACTTCAATTTAAATAGATGAACCATCAAAATATTGCCTTTTGCCTCCTATAAAGTGCTTGTTAAACGTGATTGCTAGTTGTTTTAACTAGGAACTTGTATTCAATCAACAATACATTTGGTGTTTGAGTTGATATTTTTTATTAAATTTCTGCTAATCGATCCCACAAACATAAAACTCAAGGTCTGCTTGATCTCCTTTGTTACAATCCCCTTAAATTACCAGAAACAAAGACAGGAAACTTTTTAAAATCGAATAGGAATCCATTAGCGACCATAGAGTAACACAATCCATCCATGGCGGATCTCCTCGCTGTCAAGACTTTTATTTAATTCTGTTTCAATTATGAAGCACCTTCAATGATTTTGAGTGGGTTCATAGTGTGGAAGTGATCGTGCGGTGGCGCGGCGCGGTGCCGTCGATCCGGTTGTGTCGGCGCCATGTTCAGCGGAACGGTGCGCGTCAAGGTGTGTGAGGCCACGGGCCTCAGGCCGACTGACTTTCAGAAACGGCACAACATGACCTTCGGGAAACCAGGTGAGCTTCGGCTATCATCTCAAACCTCTTCCCGTAGACCGTCCGATTCAATTGAAATAATTTTCACTGCCTCAAACTATCGCATAGTTGTTAACAATCGCTCGTAATAGGTGGAGCATGTTTACCAAAATGGTGTCTATAATGTGTGTAAATATGCGTTGCCGTTGTAGACGACCAGCCGATAGACCCGTACGTGTCGATCGACGCGGACGAGCACCACCTGGACCGCTCCACCACCAAGCCCAAACCTTCGACCCTGTCTGGAACGAGACCTTCATCCACGAAGTGCAGAACGTTGCCAGGTACCGCGCGCAATCCATTCCGCTCACTCTCGCCCATTCTTCAAATACTCACACTAATGTTTTCCTACAGCTTGGGCATCACCGTGTTTCACGATGCTGCCATACCTCCAGACGATTTTGTTGCAAACTGCACTATTCCTTTGAAGATTTAACGCATCGCGACAAAGACGCCACAGACTTTTGGGTGAGTAGATCACATATTTTATTGGTATCGTAACACTGACTGACAGGCGATTGGTAGCTGTATCTATCAAGACAGCTGCTTATCTTAATCCTCTAATCTTTGATAAGATATTAATAAACAGTATCATGTTGCAGCAAGATGTGCTATCAGCAATCACGGCTTGTTTGTTGTGACTGTGATAACATTTATCTACGTCTTGGGAATATTTTGATGATGAACAATTGTCTATTTGGATCAGTGAAATAAGCATGTATTGTTGGAGAAGAGAATTAATGTGCTCCGAACCCAAATATGAGCTACTTAACAATGAGGTTGTGTTATATAATGAAGTAAATCTATGTAAGAGACTTATCAGCTTGAATGTGTTCTGCATCCAGTGCATTGTTTGTTGTGCTAGTCACATAAGATGCGACTAGGATGGGCTACAGGATCTAAAACATATTCAGTGTGGTCACAATGTTCCAATTGTTATTTCTGACTGTTATTTGCCCTCTGATCCTTGAGTACTGTGTGCACCTGAACTAATTTGTGCATTTCTCCTCGTAGGTGGATCTAGAACCTCAAGGAAAATTGCATCTGAAAATAGATCTGAAATGGAATTCTCAAGGTGAGTGCTAAATTTGTCACTGAATCATTCTACTTGATCACTTAATTGGCAATATAAGTGTAAACATGCTATTAAATGCATTTAATCATTAAATATTATGAACAATTTAACAATGAGTTGAAATGTTAATAAAATAATATCGAACATTTAAATAAATCAACATATCAGTTTGCACATGTGCACTCATCGCCATTCTAAGATGCATGACTCAACATCTGACTCAAGATAATGCATCAATGCCAAATTTATATGTAAACTTAACTGTATGTGTAATAAAAATTGGGAACTTTTTTTGTTGGCATAAAACAAAATATACCAGGATGTGCGATGGCAGGAAAGCCCAAAGCAAAATCGTCCTATTTCACTGGCAAGAGTAAGTCTATTGATATAACGTAGAGCTCCTAGTTTAGATTGTGTCTCAATGTTTCAATAGGGTTTATCAATATCCATTGTTATCAAATTTCTTAATGTTGTCAGTGTCTCCAGCACCCCCTGGCCCTGGCCCGGTCCAAAATTTGGGTATCTATTTGTGATGAAGCAAGAATCCCTAAATCAATTTCTTAAGGATTAGTTCACATCGAGAGGCAGCGACGCGATACATTGCATTGACAGAATACGTAAACTAGTTCTCACATGTAATTTTCTCTCAATGAATCGTACCGCGTCGCGCCGTATCTTAGTGTGAATTGCCCCTGGTATGTTTGTTGGCACTGGTGCCATATCATTCTAATGTGAAGAAGTTTGATACACAATTGTCATTATTTTGCTGTAGAAAATTTAATTTGACAAAGTCATATATTTTTTTATTTCGTAGGCCAGTCGTTTTTATAGGGACGATATTGACGTGTCATATGTAAGCAACACAAGTCGCTTCAGCGTCAGTTCACGCCGCTGAGACGCGGCGCGGCACATTTGATATGGCTAATGAGTACCTATGTGTATTGTATACATTTCCCAGTTATGAATTAGGATGCTAAAAAACCCCTTCCATCCCTGTAAAACCTAAATATAATGATATTTTAGCCATACATTTTTTTATGTATTTTTTCTTTGTCTTGCATATAACTAATGCATCAATAACTAAGCAAATACTAAAATAAATTAGGTTTTAATATGCTTAAAATGTCTTATCTGCCAAGTTTCGTGCGCCGCATTCATCTTGGCAATGGTCTTTCCAAAAGCGCTGGTGGTATAAAAAAGTGACATGTAAAGTTAGGTTAGTAGTTTTGCAGGTGGTAGGACCTAGTGCAAGGTCCGCCCGGATTGCTACCACGATCTTGCTCGCTAATCCTGCCGTGAAGCAGCAGTACTTGCACTGTTGTGTTTCGGCGTGGAGAGTAAGACAGCCGGTGAAATTACTGGCACTTGAGGTATCCCATCTTAGGCCTCTAGGTGGCAACGCATCTGCAATACCCCTGCTGTTGCAGATGTTTATGGGCGTTGGTGATCTCTTACCATCAGGAGACCCACTTGCTCGTTTGCCATCCAGTCGAATAAAAAAAAAATAGGTACTTTGTGGTCTTCTTTCAGAATAAATGTTTTGATTTTGATTCTTTCAAAGAAAAATGCCGCGTTGCGTCTGTGTGTGAACTGACTCTTAAATAGGTGATGTGATGATCAAAGAAAAACATTTTTTTTTTGTTGCTATCATGATGCATAAAGCCGAGTTTAGACTTGCAAAAAAAAAATCGTACAAGTTGCATTACATTGCGGCGCTCGATTGACCACTACAAACTCGTTGGATTTACGGCCTCGCAATGTAATGCAACTTGCACGAGTTTCTTGCAAGTCTAAACTCGGCTTAACATGTATCACTCTCATGAAGCATAAAAGGTTTTCCTGTACTGACTGAAATTACAAAGTTTAAATGTATTATTATTTTCTACAGACTTTACTGACTCTATTCCTACACTTCGCCTACACACCCATCTATTAGGCATAGGATCGCAAAACACATTTTTCCAAGCAGCGTTTTCTCAAAAGATGTACTTTAGATTAGAAGGACCACTTTCTTTACAGGCATTTCCCATTCACTGCTCTTGATAAAGAGTGTTTTTTTTTTTGGTGATATTTTTGCTAATGTTTTTTTTTTTTTTTTGGAGAAGATGCGTAAATAAATAGGTATTTCAAAAATAATAAGAATCAGTATACTAAAATCATTTTCCGAGATTTTCAACGGCGAAAGGAGACTTAACTGATTTCTTTAAGCAAAATACCACAAACAGGACTTATCACTGCAAAAACACGCAAGTAATATTAGTGATATTAAGTCCAGAGCACGTATTGCCTAAAGTTTCTGACACTCGCGATCGCAATCAAATGACAGATTTTCCATACAAAAACTGTCATTTGATTGCGACCACAAGCGTCAGAAACGTTAGACAATTCGGCCTCTGTTTGTGGTATTGATTTTGACTATGAGTGAAAATTACGAAGATTTAAAAACGTTATATTTTAAACAAGTCACCTCTATGTAGACTTGGTACGCAAAAAAAAAAAGTCGATCGTCGTGAATCGTATCGTATCGTATCGTAATCGTATCGTATCGTATTGTATAATAATATATTATTGTTTTTTGTGTTTGGTGGTGGTACTGTTGGGACCGTTAATAAATCATTTTTCTTTCTTTCTTTCAATTATTGTGCGTGAAATAAGACGATACAGAAAGAAACCCATGAAAACTGGTAAACCAGCGTTTTCCCAGGCATAACGCCAAGCTAGATCGTCGCACCTGAAAGCCCTCACCTGCAAATTTCGCCGAAATTATTGATTAGTGCTGTCTCCGAGATACCTGAAATGAATATATCTATACAAATTTCTCGAAAAGCATTAGATTAGATATTTAAAATCAATCGTTTTTTATTGCGACGAATTATGTATATACTTACTTAGGGGTTGAGTCTTTCTGAGTTTGATTATACGTTTTTGATAATTTGATTGGGCAACGTTTTGGAAGTACATTGAGGATAGTGCACTTTTGAGAAAGCTCGCATTGCGGGTAAGGTGTCTTTTATAATCCTAAACGCCCATAATATTCCAAGTGGTCTTGATATCTTCCTATTCCGGTGATATGATCGTCGCATGCGCACGCACGTCTATGCACAATTAACGCGATTGCCGCTTCCGCGGCTGGACTGACCTCCGTTTTACAATGAGTACTCAGAGGCCTTATATTGTCTAGCCCACCTGGAATCACAATCGTTTTCACTAGTTCTTTCTGTCATGTGACATAAGACGACGGCAGAAAGAGATGGTTAATGCGATCGCGAATGTCAGGCGTTAGACAATAAGTTTTTGCAGGGCTACTACGGAATTCGAAAATCGAAGTTCGTATCGTACCGTCCCTTTCACTCTCGTATTAAATAATATAAGGGACGTTACGTTACGAACTTCGATTCTCGAATTTCGTAGTAGCCCGACTGGTCACTATATTCAAGCACCGTGGATACTCCATGATACTCGTATAACTCGGCTACTAATTTCTATGATAATTTTGGCAGCTTCAAGTTGCTGAATGTGACTTGACTGTGAACTAGCACCCGCGGCCCCGTCAGACTTTGAAAAAAAAAGTCGAAATCCTTTCGTAGGTCTCATGTCAAATGAAACATGGCCATATTCAATTTAGTCCTAATCAAACTGATATAATGTAAGACGCAGAATCCAATCCATGAACTAAATGATTGAATCGAAGACTATGTTAATGAATCAATGTTAGAATTACCGG
>NC_133488.1:12651209-12675679 GCF_025370935.1 Choristoneura fumiferana | reverse complement strand
GGAGTAGGTAATGAAGACAAAAATTGTCGCGGAGACAAAAGCCTTTTTGATCGAGTTACCTAAAAAGCGAGATGCCAATGAATGCATTACGCCTAAATATGAAATTTGCCTAAAAAGCTGTTTGCCCTAAACGAGAGATGCCGGTGAAGCAGTATGCCTGAAGTGTGAAGATGCCTAAGAAGCAGATTGCCTTAAATTTAAATCACCTGTAAAGCAGTTTGCCAGAAATACAAGATGACTGAGAAATCTGTTTGCAGTAAACGAGAGATGCCGATGATGCAGAATGTCTGAAATTTGAAATGACTTGAGAAGCTGATTGCTGGTTTTTGGTTTACCCCAAATAGCGTGACGGGAGGACGGCGCAGGGCAGCTTTGGTGTTATTTGCTTTGTAGGCATTTAACTACTTAGGCACAGTATAATATACTGTGACTTAGGCATATTGCTTTGTAGGCATCGACTTTAGGCAATCTGCTTCTTAGTCAACTTCACACTTCAGGCATACTGCTTCATAGGCGTCTCTCGTATAGGGCAAACAGCTTTTTAGGCAAATTTCATGTTTAGGCATAAGGCTTTATTGGGGACCAATAATGTACAACTCGGAATGTACGCGCAATAATGTAAAACGTGATAATCCCAAGCATTATTGCTTCCAATTTAATGCCACGACCTGATAATCCTTGCTTGCACCAATCCGTACCCCTACCAACTAGCAGGGAACCAATAATGTACGCATTTTATGTAAGTATTTTTTTACTAAAAATTGTATCGGTCTCACTTAACTGTATTTTTTTTAATGTCACTCGAAGTTCGTATCGTACCGTCCCTCTCGCTCTCCTAATAAATAGTAAGTGTCAGCGCCGTTCGCAAGACCGGCAGATTGCTGATTTGGACCATTTCGTGACATGCATAACTATTTTTTATTTCATTTTATTTTTATTATATTCTTATCCATGTCACGTCACGTCATGTCATGTCACGAATAAATGTTTCTTTCTTTCATTCTTACGCGCAATAATGTACGACGTGATAATCCGAAGCATTATGTCTTCCGATCATCATGCCTTACGATTTCCGTGATTGAAATAAAAAAAATACCTAGCGAGCAAGACTGCCGCCCTCGCCCTTCAACCTAACCGGCCGGGTCGGATCTGCTCCGGCTATATTGATCTCGCTCGCTACGCTCGCTCGATCCGCGGCGACAAATGTCTATTCATTCGAATCGATTGGTATTATCACGTCGTACATTACAGCGCGCGCAATATTTTGTACGCAGAGATAATGCGCGACCATGATAAATGATAATGTACATTATTGCGCGTACATTCCGAGTTGTACATTATTGTTTCCCTCCAACCCGGCTGGGTTAGGTTGAAGGGCGATGGTGTGCGAGCAGCCTCACTCGCCGCTCTCGCCCTTCATTTTTTTTTTTATTCGACTGGATGGCAAACAAGCAAGTGGGTCTCCTGATGGTAGAGATCACCACCGCCCACAAACAGTATTTATTAGTATTTTATTTCAATCACGGAATCGTTAGGCATGATAATCGGAAGACATAATGCTTCGGATTATCACGTCGTACATTATTGGTTCCCCTGCTTCGTCTGCAGTTCGGTACGAGGTGCACGAATTAGGCAGTGCATTATTTAAGCGTGTACTATTCGTACATTAATTACACCCCTTTTATTGGCATCTCGCTTTTTAGGTACTTAGCTCGATCAAAAAAGCAACCATGTCACAGACAATATATAATAGTACTAACCATGTCTTGAACCAATACAGTATGTTGGCATACAAGAATGAAAACAATAAATCTCAGAACAATAACAACCTGTGTTATTCTTCTGAGCAATAAATACAATAAGTATTTGCTATGTTGACTGCTTAGATATCAGTGGTTTTTTGACAGCTAAGGTATTTGTGCCCTTTAAATATAATAATGTTGGAAAAATTCTCAGCACCGTTTCCCTGGATTATGCACTGCTATTTGCGTTTAATGCTATCTAGTCATAATGTAGTAAAAATCTCAGCAACATCTAGTCATAATCCTGGATTTTGGCTTTGTTCTGGTGGAAATTTTTAGTATGGTGATTGTCCTTACTATATATGGTCCTTGTTGTTAATTACAAAAAGAAAAAAATGAATTTTATTACTATTCAACTTTATTAAAATGAAACTAAATAGAAATGTATGTTTTCATGGAAGCAGCACTATTACAATTTTAAGTTCTTTGTCATGTCCAAAACTTCTCTGTAGGGGGGTCAATGGGTGCTTGAATTGGTTCTTTGTATTCATATGACGTTTGTCCTTCTAACAGCAGGGGATATGAGGTATCAGAGTCATATGCACTCAAGTCTCCGCAGGCATTAAAAGGCACTATAAATCTATTAGGGCCTATGAACTCATTAAAGTCACAATATTTATGATCTAGTAATGGGTTGACCATGGTGGGTATATAACCATCAGGTGGTTGGTATTGTTGACAAATAACAAATGCTTCTATACTAGATGTCCTCGAGCTTCGTGGCTTACTAATTGTAACAAACTTGAAAAACTGTTTAAGCTGTGAATACAAGAGTGAAACATCTTTTCCTCTGAATATTTTGGCAACAAATACACCACCATCCTTAAGGACATGTGTTGTTATGTTCAAAGCAGCCAATAGAAGTTGTGATTGAACATATTCGTCAATATCATGTAGGCCAGTTACATCTGGTGCTCCATCACACACAACTAAGTCTGCCTTTAACCCTTCGAATTCTTTGATAATTTCATTCGCAGTGGATACTTTGGTTATGTCACCTTGTATTTGTTTGACACCAGGTAGAGCAGCCATAGCTTGTAAATCAACAGCTACTATCTTCACGTCGTCGTCGTTTTGAGTATTTTGCCTCAGCTTCTTGGTCAGTACTTGGCTCCAACTGCCTGGAGCCGCGCATAAGTCGACAGCGCGTAGCACACCTTCAAATATATTGTGTTCTTCATTGATTTGTAATAATTTAAATGCACTCCTGGCGCGCCAACCTTCTTCCTTGGCTAACCTATAGTATATATCCCGTTTATCCTTCGATGTTTTACCCATTTTAAGTAGTGATACAAGATACAAGAATAGAGCCCAGCGTTTCTGCTAGATTTTCGAAGTAGGTAAGTCACAAAATAGAATACTTAAGTCTTAGTTCCAAAGCAAATTGATTTTACTTCGTCAGTTAAATAAGTGCGAATATAAATTTCACACACTTATGGTTTTAATGTTAAATTTACAAAAAACATTTATTTAAATAGTTTAGAAACACGATACATCACAATACTCTTTGAACACGACACACGCATGAATAATTATATACTCTTTGAATTGGTCCAAATTGGTCCAAATTGGGGGTAACCTTTCTTTCTTCCCTTGGGACCTGTAATGCTCGACCCTGTACTGCTCAGCCATCACTGTACAACCTGATAAGATAATACGAACTCATTTTAGATTAGAATTACAACATTTCAATTTTTTTGCCTGTGTTTTTTTATGCCAATAAATAGTAGTTTGAAAACTAGGAGACCCGTATTTTTTCTTTTCGTGAAATTCGTATTCCAAGTTAGTCAAAAATAATTTTGAAATCTCGAAAAATTCAAAAACGCTTGTAAGGCTGAATCTACACATTGTCATTGCCTGGGCCATGAAAAAAAAAACAAGCTACGGGTTGTCATTTTGACGTTGTTTTTGAATTTTGATTGACGTTTGTTTGATTTGGTTTGAGTAATGGTTTGTGGCTGTGATTTGATGTTGGTTTTTATCGTATTTTAATTTTTCGCATTTTTCTGGACTGAATTGGAAATAATTGACAATAAAAATGAATAAACGAGTTCGTAAGTTAGATCCCCTCGTTACTTGCTTCGTTCCCACCTGCAAAAATACAGTTATAAAGAATCGTAAAAAACATTTTTTCCACGTGCCGAGGTCTTCGAGAGTACAATGGTGTGCTGCTGTAAATAAAACAAACGTACCAAAAACTGGTAGTCTTTACATTTGCGAAGATCATTTGAATGTAAGTAAGTATCTACTTATCTACAATATAACCTATGTATTTTAATCGTAGAACAAGATTGTTTTCTAGAGATGGGCCGGATCCTGTTTGCTGGGTAATGGGTAACGGGTACCCGCATAATTTTTGCCGAATCTGCCGGTAACCGGCAAAATTACCCGGCATTAAAATACCTTCCATATCCACCGCTCGGAAGGGCGAAGCTGTGTGGGGTGAGGCAGAAAGTGATACTCTCAGTGTGATTTGTTTTACATCACAATCTGTCAATTTAAAGTTTGATTATTGATTCACACATAAAAATTTAAAAAATTAGTACTTAAATATCTCAATGACTAGTTACTATAAAATGATTAATAAATGAGAAAGTCGTGGCCTAGTGGTTTGACCCATCGCCTCTCAAGCAGAGGGTTGTGGGTTCAACCCCCGGCTCGCACCTCTGAGTTTTTCCAAATTCATGTGCAGTTACATTTGAAATTGCATTCAGTTACATTTGAAATTTACCACGAGCTTTGCGGTGAAGGAAAACATCGTGAGGAAACCTGCACAAACCTGCGAAGCAATTCAATGGTGTGTGTGAAGTTCCCAATCCGCACTGGGCCCCCGTGGGAACTATGGCCAAGCCCTCTCATTCTGAGGGGAGGCCTGTGCCCTGCAGTGGACGTATATAGGCTGGGATGATGAAACAACTTGATCTAATACTAAAATCTGTTAAAATTATAAGTTGATTTAAATAAAAGCGCAATAACCATTTTCCTATGAAAACAGTTGGTTTCTTTTTTTTTATTATTACATGTTATCCGGCATCATTATCCGGTATCTGGCCGGATCCTGAAAAAGTGCCGAAACTGCCGGGTACCGGATCCTAGCCGGGTACCCGTGCATCTCTTTGTTTTCCTTGATTTGCCTGTTTTTTGACGATTACTAATGAATTTTCTCATTTTATTCTAGCTGGAAGAAGCATTACTAAACTACCAAGATTGGATGGACCAAAAAACCAATAGACCCCGACTGAATCCCCAAGTCCCAAATTATTTAATGAACATAAATAAAGACCCACGTCTTCTGCCATCAACATCCACATCAACAGTTAATGTAGATCCTCGTCTTCTGCCATCAACATCCACATCAACAGTTAATGTAGATCCTCGTCTTCTGCCATCAACATCCACATCAACAGTTAATGTAGATCCTGTACCAAATGTGCAAGAAAAAGGTGTGCTGTGCATTCCCGGCTGTTCTCATAAATCTATCCAAGTAAAACCCACTATGGTCAATCGCTTGGTTGGTGCACGGATTTTCAGAAAAAGGAAACTTTTACATTCATTTGAAGAAGAGTCATCAGAGGGACATGATCCATCGGCAGTTGGAAGTACAACAGAATTTCTGAAAATGAAAGTTCTAGTAACTTACCAATACAAAAAAGTTTAGCTGGCAGGTCTTTTATGTTAAGTTTAATAGAAAAAAAACCATTTTCATATATTGGTGTTCCTAAACAATATTATTGGATTATTCAATATATTGCAAAAGAATTAAAGATACCTTCTTTACATATTATAATAACATTTTATAAGTTAAAAAATAATGAAACATTCGCCAAAATAAAAGACCTTTTTGAAATTTCATTAACTACATTGTGGAGGATATTTAACAAATCTTTGAAAGCACTGAGTTTATTTTTTAGACAAGTAATATATTGGCCATCAGCCCTGAACATTAAGAGGAACCTTCCTACTGCTTTTACTACAAGCAAAGAGTATGCAAATGTTCAGGCAATAATAGATTGCTTCGAGATAGAAATAGAAAAGCCTAAAAAACCTGTAGAACAGGCCCTTACATGGTCCCAATACAAGAATTGTAATACCATAAAGTATTTGATAAGTGCTACCCCAGATGGTTTTATAAATTTCGTGTCCGAAGGTTATGGAGACGTATTAGTGACATGTATTTAGTTGAACAAAGTGGATATTTAGAGATAATACCAGCTAATGCTACTATACTAGCAGACAGGGGTTTCAAGCATTTAGAATCACATTTAGTTAAGAAATCTGTAAAAGTTCTGCGCCCGCCTAGTGTACTCAAGGCACAAAAATGACAAAAGCAGAGGTGATGATAGTAAAATTTAGCTAGTTTACGCATACATATAGAAAGGTTATCAGGAGGGTAAGACTTATTAAAATGTTGAAGCCACATGCTGTTGTAAATAATAAATTATTAAACATACTAGATGATGCATGGTAGTTGCTTGTGGACTTATAAATTTACAGTCGCCTGTCATAAGGAAGTATTAGCATTGGAAGGCCAATTTAGGCCAAAATCACAGTGAATAATTATTAATTTTGGTTTATTTATCAAAGTGTACAATATTCAAGAAAACTGTATGTTATATTTGTATAATTTTTGATAACTGTGTTTTACTATAAATGGTATAACTAATAAAGAGACACAATACGATTCATTGACTTTTATTTATCATAATGTACAGTCACGTCTAAAAGTATGTATACACAAAAAAAATTTGAAAAATATGTAGCCACACATTTTCATCATAAATATGTATCTATTACTGACACCAAAAAATTGTATTCATTAAACTGTTTCAGTATTATGTAATCACAAAATGCTTCAGAAAGTTGCATACTTAAATAAATTCCATTTAAATGTATCCACCTCGTAGGCAAAAATAAGTATACATGAATGGGTTCCATATACATATAACCACACCAATTTGGCAAATATTTGTATACGCCGTTTGATTCATAAATATGTATCCAGACTGCAACAACAAACCTTGTCTGACTGGCATAGAATCGTAAGTTGTATATTTAACTGATTTGACAATTCACGAAAACAGTGCGGACTTGTCACTGCATACGTCTATCTCACGATTATTCTATGACGCACTTGACAGTCCTTAGATTGAATTGACTTGTAAATATTGAGTATTTCAGTTTAGGGTCATTCTCAGAAAGGTGCACTAAGCATTTTTTTGTTTTTATTTTAATTATATTGTTAATTGTTAGTGGTAGAGCCGCACTGTAGCCAGTTCTTGGTTTGCAGTACGAATGGGCGGGCTCGACCGGGGTAGTACCACACTCTCACAGAATATCGACGTGAAGCAGGAGCTGGCTAGTCCTGCTACTGTGTTTCGTACGATGAGTGAGAGATCTATAATTAAAATTACAATGATTAAAGATTGCAAATCGTCGGCCTAAATCGCATACCTCGTAACTCCATTTTTTGTGAAAATTATGTTTTGACACTTTTAGATAGTACTATTCTGAACGCATCTAACGGCAAAACTCTTAAATACCAAGAGTAAACCGTTTAAGTTTAAAAAGCAAAATAGAAAACCTCGCAACTCCCGACCGCCATTTTTGTAAAAGATATACCACGTATCTCCCCCGCCACTCCTTCAGTACCTACAGTTTGCGATGGCGGTGTGACTGCACGTCAGTTTGCGTAAAGATTTAAGAAGAAAACGGGTGCAGACTAACAGGTGTGTAATAAGGTTCTGCAATATAAACTGATTGTGTATTCTTGATAGATATTTATCATATATAAACACATTAGACTATTGAAAATGTAGTTTGTTTGCGTGCCGTGGACATACGAGGTTTGCTTCGCGTGTATCTTTACGCGTGAAGATAAGTTACGTGTTTTCTACGCAAATTATTTAATCTAGTACGTAGTTGTGATTGTTCGAATAGGCATTTGTTTTGTTTGTTATTATAATTTATGTATTTTAATTTATGTACCTACCTACTAGCCTGTTACCCCCGACTCCGTCCACGTAGCATTCAGTTTTCACTATCCCGCTGGAACTATGAAATGTTCCGTGATAAAAACTATCCTATGTCCTTCCCGAGACTCACACTATCTGTATACGAATTTCATCTAAATCGGTTCAGCGGTTTAGACGTCATGAAGCGAAGTAACAAACAAACAGACTTACAAACTTTCGCATTTAATATTATAGTGGGATGTAATTGAACTCGTCCCAGCTGCTTTACTTAAGGTTTTTTACTTATCACATTGTTTTGTTCTGTAGGCGGATACTAAAATGAATCAACAAAGGGAAGTAAGACTGCAGAAAATATTTTTTCAAAAATAGGAAAAAACGTATGCATGTTACAATTTAGATGTAAATCAATACGATGGATCTTTAATTTAAGTTCAGGAAGAGCACTATTTAATTGATCTCAACGAGAGATTTTTTAGAGCGCAGAACCCTACACCACCTTGTATCTCACTAACTACTATTACTACTACTACTACCAGGGCGCTGTGACCCAAAGTGAGTCCAACACCAGATTACGCCACGGTTTGCGGTGTTGAGTCAGCTCTTGCAAGTATTCGACCCTGAGGTCCAAAAGGTCTGTCAGGACCTCGTCCCTCCAGCGGTACCTGAGACGACCAACCGGCCTCTCGGTCATCCCAAGTGCGCTCTCTTCACGGCTCGACCCTCTCCCAACCTTTCTACGTGCTCGAGCCACCGGAGTCTGGACGCCTTGATCTGTCCTATAACATTGGGATACCAGGTCCTCAAATTCCCTATTACCTCACCAACTGTGCAACATGAAATTTGTGTGTCACGAAATCCACTCATCACGTCATAAACCAGCAGTTCTCAGAGCTTTCCTGAACAAGAAAAATGTCAACAGCCTTACAGCATGAATATTGTGTCGCCCGCTAGTTTGCATCAAATTAATTCAGCCAAAAAATCATGCTTCATTATCTTCACCTGGGCCAAACTCATGTACTTAATCATGTAAATTATTACCTTGTTCAGATCAAAAGATTACCTCTATTTTTTATAGCAAAACTCTTAACTCCCGATTGCTTTATAAAATTTTCAACAAAACTCTTAACTCCAAAATTCCAGGTCAGGTGATTTAAAAAAAATAGGTCTTAACAATCTGACGGCTAAATTTAACTTAACATCATGTAAAAAAAACTTAGCAAGTCTTCATGCAAAATTTTTGGTAGTGAAGTTTTTTGTGTCTCCTGTAAAATTTGGTCAGATTGAGTTACGAGGTTTGCGATTTAGGCCGACGAAATTATAGATGCTTCAGTGGATCTGTCCTCAGTGGATGACCCGAACAACTTGATCGCTTTGGCTTAGTCGATATTAATGACCACTCTGGACGTTTCCAAGTATTTGGTGATCTTGATGGTGTATAAAAATTAAATATATCCATACCAAATTTCATCCAGCTCACTCCAGTCAGTTCATCCCCCATTTTCTCCCCTTAAGGGTTGCTTTTGGAGATAAAAACTAAGTACCCTATGTTCAGCCCCTTGACAGTTGAAACCAGTCGGTTTCGACGTGATACCGGAACAGACAGAGTTACTTTCAATTCATCACTCCATAGTATAAAACAAAGTCGTTTTTTTTTGTCTGTACGCTTTAGATCTTTCAAACTACGCAACGGATTTTGATGCGGTTTTCACAAATAAATAGTGTGATTCACGGTGTCTATGTATACCGTACCGTGTTTGTGCCGGAACGGGTCACCAGTATATAATATTATTTTAATGGAGTATGGATTCGTAGTATGTATGTCCCTGCCCGCATGCAGGTTACGAAAGAGACAGACATGTAATCTTAACAAAACAGTAATTCTTTCAAAACGAATCAAAATATCAAATCGTGTTTACATATTTATGAATCAAACGGCGTATACAAATATTTGCCAAATTGGTGTGGTTATATGTATATGGAACCCATTCATGTATACTTATTTTTGCCTACGAGGTGGATACATTTAAATGGAATTTATTTAAGTATGCAACTTTCTGAAGCATTTGTGATTACATAATACTGAAAAAGTTTAATGAATACAATTTTTTGGTGTCAGTAATAGATAAATATTTTTGATACAATGTATGACTACATATTTATGCAACCTTGTTTTTGTATACATATTTTTAGACGTGACTGTACAATATCTAACATTTTCCTAAAAATAAATTTCTCCCAAAACATTTCACCTTCTTTCACTAACTTTTCTGCAAACAATCTGTCATAGTACACCCAGTGTTCATGGTAGGATTTATTTCTTTCGAAGTCTGGATCAGCTATACATAATAAAGCTTTTTTCATTTCATCGCCAACATTTGCAGCTGTATTTGGGCATTACATTTAGCCGATATCACACTATCTTTAACATAGCTTTCCATAGTTTTATTACTACTAGGCATTTGATTTCTACGGTGAAGCCATGTTCTACACATAATCCATCTGGTGATGCCCCTACAAAAGGTGTGATTAATTTAAATCCACATTGAATTATTTCAATATTCATTTTTTCATTATTTCATTCACCACTTCTTTTTCCAAACGTTTTCCTCTTTTGATAGCCTTTGTTTCAGGAATCTTATAACCTCCAAGAATGGATTTAACTAATGCTCCATCAGTGCTGCACTTTGGCATTCATAAATCTTTGATGCAGTAACTCGCCCTGCCTTAAAATATGCCACAGCTGACTGTGAGCTTGGCTGCGTGTTTGGTTTCAATTTCATCAATTACCTCTTTAGTTAATTTATTTTCAACAAAGATTTTCAATTTTGTGTAATCTGTTAACTCATCTTGGATGAACTAGTTTTATAGTAATCCAGTAAAAGCTTGAAAACTCTGAAACTATCCAATGTTATTACTGTATTGTTATAGTCAGAAAACAAAGAATCTTGCATATTTCTTTCCGACATTCTTGTAAAAATGCAGCTTTTTTTAAGAGAATTAGGAAGATTGGTTGTTGCTGGCAAACGTTTTCCCATTTCTTTGGCTAAAATACATTTATCTTGAGTCACTGCCGCCGAGAGTTTTGGCTGGATCCAATAGCAGCGCACAGATGTGACTGAAGGCTCTTCAGTCCGCTTAATAAGCCACATGATAAAACAAATTGAATGTTTGCATCCACCTGACTTGCAGCACAATCTTCACATTTCACATCCAATATTGTTTCTTCTGCCTCGTTAATGCTTGCGGACAACTGAGACATTTTAGTACGAACTCGGTGCTCAGGAGTTACTCTGCCCTTGATAAAGCACACAGCATTCTCTCGTTTCATTCCACATAGCCTACAGAAGTTTCGACGTAAGCATCCCTTGATGACAATAAAACCTTAGCTCCCCGGATCTCGGCAACGTTAAAGGAGTCGTTTTCACGCATGTATTGCAACAACATCATATAGTCCACCTTGGGAAGGTTGCGGCTGTCTGCCATGCATAACCGTCCGAAACTTTCATGGCAAATCAATTTATTAAATATAACAATGCTTTTTCAATACAAAACGAACAACCTCGGCCACACCTCGGCTAACAACACAACACTGCAGGGCTACTACGAAACTCGAAGTTCGTGTCGTGTGGTCGTCCCTCTAACACTTACACTATTTAATACGAGAGCGAGAGGGACCGCACGACACGAACTTCGAGTTCCGAGTTTCGTAGTAGCCCTACTGATATTTGAATGACACCGATATTTTTTGACATTGACACCTTTTGACATTTGGCATTTTTATTCATAATAATTAGATGGGCAAAGGTAAATACTATGACAAATGCCTCACTTTGGATTTTTTGAAGATTTTTGTGAATATTTCGTTAAATAAGTAATAAAAAAAATATAAAAAAATATGGAATGGAATACTTAAACATAAAGCTCTAAATGGTTGTCGTACTTTAGTAATTATTTAAATTGAAATGTTGTGATTATCAAGTCGTACAATATTAGGTATATTATAGGATGTCCAAATTTTTTGCTCGGCCTGTAATGCTCGACCAGTAGGCGCTACTCCGAAACTCGAAACTCGAAGTTCGTGTCGTGCGGTCCCTCTCGCTGCTCGTATTAAATAGTATAAGTGTCAGAGGGACTGCACGACACGAACTTCGAGTTTCGAGTTTCGGAGTAGCCCTGCAAGACCAAATTAAGTTCGTTCGTTTTTTAGAAAAATATGGCTCTGTCCATTGGAGGAGAATTTTGCCAGTGTCTAGTAGGTTTTGCCATAGGTACTTATACTCTTTGGTTTTGCCGTTGTACGGTAAAAAAAATCTAGAAAGCGAAATATGAGAGGTAATGGTGGATGAACGATGACAGCGCGAATCCCAAATTAAGCTATTTTCTACTACATTTATTAATATTCGGTGTGCCTATCAATCGTGACAATCGATTGCTTGCTGTCAAAAGTGTGCTCGTGCTCCGATTATTAGGTCGTACAAAATCAAGTTGTCCCATAGCACCTTGAACATTATCGGTTGGGCTACTATGAAACTCGAAGTTCGTATCGTACCGTCCCTCACGCTCTCGTATTAAATAGTATAAGTGTCAGAGAGACGGCACGACACGAACTTCGAGTTTAGAGTTTCGTAGTAGCCCTGCAGACTTGATCATCGAGTTTTTTTTTGTTGATATGGCATTTGCTGCGACGCACTTTGCCAATGTCACGTCAGATTGCGTGATTTTGATCGATAGATTTCAATCAATGTATTATGTATCTCAGAGCAAGAAAACACAGTAGGTGTATAGTCATGTCACACATTAGGCAGCGGCCACGTGAAATCGCTCGACGCTCGTTTTCATCCGTGTCAAATCGGGTCACGTCAACGTGACATTATGACTTCACACATCACAACATGTTCTCAAACCAGTGTTGCTAATTTATCAGCTTTGTCGCTACAAGTAACGACTTTTGCTTAAGTCTTAGTGACTAAAAAAAAGTTTTGACGACAAAAAGGAAATAGTTCCTTTAGGGGCATACATTGTCGCGACAGGCGCGAATCTCTAGGTGAGTGGCCCGCTTTATTAGTTTTGGAGTGGCAACACTGAATATAAAAAGTGACTGCTGTCAGTCTATGGCATGGCGGCTAATAGCGTCAAATGTGAAATGTGTATAAAGTTCATTTGTGGAAGTCATATTAGTGTCTATCGCTATAGCACTAATTGCACATTATAAATACAGATGGAATATGGAGAAGATTAATAACATAAGATTAATTAGGTATAATTAATCTTTATTTACACAGAGAAAAATACATTGACATATTGACAAAGCTATAACAACAGTGACAGGAGAACACGAGAATCTAAGTATGAAATTAAAAAGAATATCAAAATTGTAAACGGCCTGTCAGAACAGAGTACGTAACCTCCTTTATTCTAACACTCCTCCTTAATTTCATTACTCTACACCCATACCTCTCGCACACAACGTAAACTTGCCCTTTAACAGGGGTTTTGTAAGTACATCCGCCACCATTCGCCCGGTCTCCACATACTCTAATCGAACATGCCCATTCTCAACCGCTTCTCGTATATAGTGGTGGCGCACATCAATGTGTTTTGTGCGTTGGTGATGCACAGGATTCTGTGCAATAGCAATTGCTGACTGGCTATCACTAAAGATAGTCAGTTGTCTCTCCTGTTCTCCGGTAATCTCAGCAATAAACCGTTTTAAGAATATTGCCTCTCTGGCTGCTTCCGAGATGGCAACATATTCGGCTTCTGCAGTAGAGAGTGCTACAGTTTTCTGCTTTTTGCTTTCCCAGCAGATCGCTCCTCCTTTCCACAGGAACACCAGTCCGGAATATGACTTTCTGTCATAGGATGTAGCATGACTCGCATCTGCATAGCCCATTAATCCCTTCTTGTCCGTTTTGCTATAAGTCAGTCCATGACTCTTGGAACCTTTAAGGAATCTGAGCACTCGTTTCGCTGCTATCCAATGCTCCTCAGTAAAGCAGGTGTTAAATTGGCTCAGATGGTTGACTGTATGTGCTATGTCTGGCCTCGTGCAAACAGACAAATACATCAACGATCCAATCAGGTTCTGATATGGTGTGCCAGCATCCGGTTTATGTGTTGGTCCTGGTTTTTCTAGTTTTTGTCCAGGTACCGATGGTGTTGACGCTACCTTGCAGTCAACCATATTAAAGTTCTTTAAGATCTTTTCGACGTACGTCTCTTGGTCGATTTTGATTTCAGCTTCGGTTTGAGTGATTCGAATTCCCAAAATAAATTTCGCTTGACCAAGATCTTTCATCTCGAACTTCCTCATTAAGTCTCTTTTTAGGCACTGTAGTTCTTCTTTGTTGTTCCATAAAATGAGAATGTCATCTACATAAACAGCAAGTATAATGACCTTCCTTCCACTTGACTTTATGTAGACGCAAGGTTCATTTTTGGATCTCGCGAACCCTAGTTGTAACAACTCTATGTTCAACTTCGTGTTCCATGCTCTAGGGGCTTGCTTCAAGCCATAGAGGGACCGTTTCAGCAAACAAACATAGTCTGGTCCTTTTTCCTCAAACCCATCGGGTTGCTTCATGAACACAGTCTCTGATAAATCTCCATTGAGAAAGGCCGTTTTCACATCCATCTGATCTATGTTTAGGCGATAAGCAGCTGCCAATGCTAACAGTGTTCTTAGAGAACTGTGTCTTACGACCGGGGAGAAGGTCTCGTCATAATCAATTCCGTATCTTTGGCTAAAACCACGAGCCACAAGACGAGCCTTGTATCTTTTTCTTCCCTCCCCCTCGTCTTTGATTTTAAAAATCCATTTTGAATCAACGACGTTGCATCTCTCGGGTCGTTTGACTAAGACCCATGTCTTGTTTTTCTTTATCGCATTCAGCTCTTCCTGGATGGCGGCTTTCCACTCCTTACTGTCACTCCTTGACAATGCCTCACGAATCGTACTGGGATCCTGTTCAGATTCAGTGGCTTGATAGAGCAGATAATCTGAAAACTGAGTGGGCTTTCTGTTTCTAAGGGGGTACCTCCGTGACCTCTCCTGTAAGTCCTCCTCGAGTTCTTCGTCAAGAGTTGATACCGAGTCACAGTCTTCAAACTCGGCCAAATCAGAGTCTGCGTTTGGCTCGTATTGACTAGTATCCGCTCTAGGAACCTCACACTCTACGCCAGGATTCTCATCTTCTGATCCAGAAATGCCGTGTTCCACTCTAGCAACAGTATCTTCCAAATCAGGAGAAGTTTCTCTTTCAACACGTCCACGAAACACTGAGGCTGACGATCTGTTCTCAGGCTCAGACTCTACGTTGCTTTGACGTGACGGTTGCTTCTCTGCATTATCTTCAGACAGATTTAGTATCACCTCCGGATGCTCTTCTGTTTCTGAACGCTGGTGATGCATTTGGTTTTCAAAAAATACTACGTTTCTTGCCTTAAACACTGCGCCAGAAGTGGGGTCGACTAATCTGTATGCTTTAGAGTCGTCACAGAAGCCTGTGTAAATAAGCTCTCTGCTTTTTGGGTCCCACTTTTTCCTCTTTTGTTGAGGGATGTGCATAAAAGCTTTGCATCCAAAAATCTTCACCATACTAAGGTCACATTTCCTCTCTGACCACTTCTCTTCAGGTGTTTTGTTCTTCACCGCTAACGTTGGTGAACGATTTTTTAAAAATACGGCATGGTGGACAGCCTCTGCCCAAAAACGTTTAGCCAAACCGGAATCCTGTAGCATGCTTCTTGCTTTCTCGTTGATAGTTCGGTTCCCACGTTCTGCGACTCCGTTTTGCTCTGGCGTATAATCAACAGTCAGCTGATGCTGAATCCCGAATTTTTTCAAATAATTATCCATTTGTTTATTGACGAACTCCGTACCGTTGTCAGTGCGAAGTATCTTCAGTTTCCTTCCACTTTGATTTTCAGCAAACTCCTTAAACTCAATAAATTTTCCAAAAACTTCGCTTTTCTGTTTCAAAAAATATACAAAGGTTTTGCGAGTAAAATCGTCAATAAAGGTTAAAAAATATCGGGCCTTGCTGACAGAAGGTACCTCCATAGGTCCGCATACGTCGGAGTGTACTAAGCCTAGTACCTCGGTGCTCCTTGTGGCTTTGTTCTTTTGAAAAGGTTGCTTGGTCTGCTTCCCCATGATGCAAGGTATACACTCAAGTTTAGTTATAGTGTTGGGAAAACTTACCCCAGTTGCCATCTTATCTCTGAGTAATTTTAGATTGTTTATACCGAGATGTCCCATCCTCCGATGCCACTGCATCAGCTGGTCACCTTCAGTTGCTGATGAAAGCGCAGAACCCTGTGAACAGCACTTGATTTTATAAATGCCTCGTTCTTCCACACCTTTCACTACAGCCTTTCCTCTAATCTCACATTCGTCACTCTTAAAGATGTCGCAGCCTTTTTCTGTAAATACCACTACATGACCCTTTTTCGCAATGGCATTTACACTCAATAAATTAGAAGCTAATTTAGGAACATACGTCACATTACTGATTGTTAAATCTATTGATTCGCAAACTACCGTACCTTCGCTTTCACCCAAAACCTCGTTTCCGTCAGCACATGTCACTCTCAACGGCTTAGAAGTACACTTTAGGTCCCTGAACCATGATTTTCGATTCGTCATGCTCGTAGACGCTCCCGAATCGATGATCCAGTCCTCTGCGTCTGGTTTTGCCAATGTCCCAAACGCATAGGCCTGCAGCGCCTCCTTCCTTTGTTTGGGGTTCTCCGGACAATCCTGTGCTTTGTGAGGTCCTTCACAAATGAAGCACTTGACCTTTCCTCTAGTCTTCTTCTTAGGAGCACTCTTGCCCTTGTGCTTATTTGTAAGGAGTGCCGATGATGACGGCTTCTCACTGGAGCTCGCAGCGTAAGTATCTTCCATTTGGAATAGCTTCGTTTTTACATAATCGGTAGTCAGATCTATGTTGCTATTCTCAATAGCCAACCTCATTGGTTGAAACTCCGGGGTTAGGCCTTGCAGGAGTAGAGCTGCCAACAGCTCATCATCAACCTCCTTCCCAAGGTCCAGCAACTCTTGTGACGTTGTTAGGACAGATGTCACATACTCGCGTATTGTAGCAAATTGTTCGAGCCTCATGCTCACTAGTTTTGTCAAAAGTCGGCAGCGGTTGTTCAGACCTTTGTCTTCGAAAGCATTCTTCAAGGCTTCCCAAGCGTCCTTAGCCGTTTTGCTATTGCGGACATGCACCAAGCAGTGGGGTCTGATCATCAAGCATATTTTTGCACGTGCTCTCTGATCACGCTTCGTACCAGCAACATCGCCGACCGCAGGTGTAGCACTCGTGTACTCCCATAAGTCGTCATGGATAAGGTATAATTCCATGAGGAATTTCCACGTCGCATAGTTGGTGTTGCCATCTAGCTTCTCTAGGGATGGCAAACCACTGCTGCCAGAACTGGACGTTGCAATTTCTCTGTCTCCTCTTTCAGCCATAATTTACGTGTCGGGCCAATTACCTATTAGTGTCTATCGCTATAGCACTAATTGCACATTATAAATACAGATGGAATATGGAGAAGATTAATAACATAAGATTAATTAGGTATAATTAATCTTTATTGACACAGAGAAAAATACATTGACATATTGACAAAGCTATAACAACAGTGACAGGAGAACACGAGAATCTAAGTATGAAATTAAAAAGAATATCAAAATTGTAAACGGCCTGTCAGAACAGAGTACGTAACCTCCTTTATTCTAACAAGTCATCAAGCAGCAACTGCAGTATCTCCATCCTCCCAAAGCTGAGTATACCTGAGTATTCCTATTTCTGCTGATCACCGGGTGTCGAGGCGCCTATGGTCTTTTCGGTGTATCACGTATTAATGTTTTCACTGTTGTTTGTACCAATCACACCCTGTGGGGCGCCAGCTCGGATGCATGCCCACACACATGGTGTGGGATCCATCCTGACTGGTGTCTATCGTGGACTCTACCTACAGCTCCATCGGCAACCCAGGGGCATATCTCGCTGTCCACTACGGGACACGGGATCTGGGTTGATTTAGAATCTTGGCGTGCGCAGTGGACCAAGTACTGTTTTGCGAGCGGGCCCGGAGACGTCCGGTTACCCCCCCTCGCCCCTAGAGTGAGCCTGTATGTTTAGAGCTGTGTCGTAACATTGTGACACGTGATTGAGTCGTGCCGTTCTGATACCAGCTATGTTTTACAGTTGACCGAGAAGTAGTGCACCGAGGAGCGCCACGGGTCTGACCGTGACACTCTGTGGCCGGAGGAGTGATCAGGGTTACTCATCTGGCCATAATTTATGCAGGAGGTGGAAGGAGATTACCAGCGGAGACACATCCAGTAATAATATAAGCGAAGCAGAACTATTGGGAGTTAGCAACCTACAAGAAAATGAATTCAGGTATGTTAAATATATGCTACATCGCGAAAGATGGAATATATCTCATAATAAGCAAGTCTTACCCACAATATGAAAATATAGAAAGTATAGAGATATATAGATATATACCAATTAATCACCCAATCTATCGCGATATGGTGGAAGTGCGGGTGAAAACCAAATGATAAACTCCCGTACTAAAATTGAGAATACCAATGTGGGTACAACTAAATTTGTGTTGCTGGTATTTTTGGCCCCCGCCGGAGTGTCCTACAGGAATGGAAGACATCGGTGGATGAATAGTATCGAAGAATGATGCATTGAAAATATAACTTCAATTTTATTAAGTACTCTGAAACTACAAGTTATGACTTGTAGCGACATCTGTTGTTTGATAGTGAAGAAAGTCTAGTATAGAGGTCAGATGGGCTACTACGAAACTCGCGAATCGAAGTTCGTATCGCACTCTCCCTTTCACTCGCGTATTAAATGTCATAAGCGTCAACGGGGACGGCAACATCCGAAGTTCGAGTTTTTGCACTTGTGGTATAGGACCAGTGTCGCGAGCGCTACTCGTTGCTTCTTTAGTTGGCAGCATTGCTGAAAAAATGGACGCCGCCGAAAATTCTGGTTATTTCTTATTTTGTTTCGTAAATCAACATAAGGAGTACGATAGTATTTAAGCAATTTTTCTGTAAATGTATTTCAGGGATCAATTAAGATAAGTTATAGCAATTTACTTTACGGAATGAGTTGTAAAAATATACAACCGGAAGTGAGACCGGACCGTATACGAACATGGTGACCACTCGCGCGAGATAGAGGAAAAGATTTTGATTATAATTACTTGGTGAATAAAATAAGAATACTCTTAGTTATTTACTTATAAGAAGAAGTTAATTTTAAGAATAATTTCAGACGTTTAAGTAGAGTATATAAAGTATTACGAGTGTGCATATTGTGATAAAAGTTGGTAATCGTATCGTTTCTTCGAATCGCGGCGCGGTAGATATATCTACCTACCTACCCTGCCTAGGTACTTACCTTTCCGCCATTACTGTATGTCGGCGCTTGAATTTCGTTTGCGAATTTGCAATTGTGAGCTAAGTGTATAAAAATAAGCTGGAAAGTGGTAAAAGGTGTTGAAAAACCAATAAGTGTTGTGTTACTTTGAGGTGAGTGTCGTAATTATAGGTTGTAAAAGTTTTATCTTACTTTCTGTTGCTTGAATGAAAAGCTCCGTACGAATAAAGTTTTAGATTTTCCAAGTAACTTTTTCATGTATTGAAATCGGTTCAAACTTGATCTGGACAAACGAAAATAAGCAATAATGTCCGTGTTCAGTGCCGTTTGTCTTGATAGCCAAATCTTGTAGCAAAAACGTTTTGTAAGTGTAAAAGATTTACACACGCGGCTTTTAAGAATTCTAGAAGTTCTCACGTGTGCTGTGCTAAATATCGAATTCTATAGAGTACATACTAAAAAGAAAACTTATTGAAGGCGGTCTCGGTGTCGCCTGCGTGATTTTTGGTACATACGTAGCATATTATAATATTATGGAAACGTAAATACTACCTAGGCATGTATAAACTTAGTGAATGATTATTAAGTAATTTTTAAAATTATTCTTTAAACCACTAGGTACTCATATTAAAAGGATCGGTAGCACTCCTTACCGACTAAGAAAAGTGCACACTGATACACCTGAAGAAAGTTATGTAAGTAATAATAACTAATACAGTATATTTATTAGACCTGTAAGCAACACATACTTATAGAAGTCAATATATATCATAACATGTAGTGATGATGATTGAATAATGATGAGATTGAAATTATATCTCAAATAACTATTTTAAATAGTTTGATTCCAAGATTTGTTTTTAAAAATAAAATAATAAATACACAGATTATTTAGTTCTCATCTGCTGGACTCAGCTTGAACTTATCATAATTATTTCATAAACCTAATTCAATACAAACTCATTTAATAAATAGGTATAGATTGTTTATGGAGATTTTGCTCAGGTACTAATAAAGGTGCACGGTAGTGCAAATGGGCAAGTTCTGGTTAGGTGTGAAATTCTTATGTAAAAATTTCTGAAGTGTATTGAATACTAGATTTGAATTAACATAAAGATTAATAAATATTATTAGAGACATTAGGTAAATAATGTTGTTTGTTTGTATGTCTATCTGGGTCAAATTGTGTACTTCCTCACCAAGTGCTTGCTGACATCAGATGGTGTTCAAATTTAGTATGTTCATGTAACTTTAGGGATAAAGCTATGACATGGTAATTTGGAGCTGATCTGATGATGGAACCGGAAGGTACCTATAGGAACTCCTCAACTACGTATGGTAACACCATCATGCTTGGACTTGTTTGATTTGTTTTGGTGAGCACTTGAACGCTAAGTGGGGTACAGTCGTGTACAGTCAGCAGCAATAGTGTAATAAATTACACTATGAAATTGAAAGTTTTTAAATAACTTATAATTATATTTTGGCTTTTCTTTTAAACTTGTTTACTATCAATAACTACCTACTATATTAGATTCGGTTTTATACATTGATATCATGTATAGGTAATTAGTAGGTAAAGAGAAAAATGAAAATTATTCCAGATTACTACAAGACAAGATGGATTCTGAGAATGAAGAGACCTCTCTAGATTATATTATAAAATCTAGACTTCACCAAATAATAAGAAGAATAAAAGAGCATAGCGCAGAAGCTGAAGCTTATTGTAAAGAAGGTAGCGATAAGGAAGAAGAGGTGCAAAAGGCAAAAATATGTGCGTCTAAGTTGGAGAATATGATTAAACGATTTACAACGGAACTTAATGAATATTTTCGGACTTCAAACAATCCATCACCAGACGAGATCTCTGATATGAGCAACGCTCAATTTAATGGTGAAGAAATTTTAGCTGAACTAAAATGTAGACTGTCAGTCAACGTGGATAAGAATAAAAGAGAGATCCAGAGTGACAAGGAGCAAAGCCGTGCGTTTTCAGCGAAACTACCAACTCTTACGTTACCTGAATTTCAAGGAGATGTGTTAACTTGGTGTGAATTTTGGGACATATACAAGTCCAATATTCATGATAGGCCGATACCTGACGTTGACAAGCTACTTTATCTTAAGTCAACATTAAAGGGTGAACCTCGCAGGATTATAGATGGGTTAGAGACTACTAATAAAAACTATGAAATAGCCATTCAAATACTAACAAGCAGATATGGTAAACAATCACAGATTATTGATGCACACTACAGTGCCCTTAGCAAAGTAAAGGCTGCAGATACAAAAATAGAGGATTGTCGGACCACATTAAATGAGTTAGAACGTCATCTCAGGGTCCTACAATCACTTGGTGAAAACACAGATCATAACCATTTACGGTATCTTATTACGGAGAAATTCCCAGGAGATCTCATCTACGAAATGAAGATGAAACTGAAAGAAGACACTGTTGGAGAAATGAGAAAGCAATTGGAAGTGATAATATCTGCAAGAGAAGAAGCTAACAATATAAGACCAGATAATAGTCCTACCGAAAAGGGAAACTTTACCGTAGAGACACTACATATAACACATAAGAATAAAGAACCTTTAAGAAATAAACCTGCAAGAAGGTACAATAGTTTCAAGAAAGGAAATCACATGAAGAATAATAATATGAGGAGAGAAGAGAATAAGAACGAAAACAAGAAAGGCGAGCGTACACAAAGAATGGAACGAAGCTGTTATTCCAGAAGCCAATGTGACACATCACGGAAACGAAAATATGAACCAATGAGAAATAAGGACAAAGAACAAAGAGAAGGAACAAAGGAATACATAGAGCATAAAAGAAGGAAACTATCTTGCATATTCTGTGGAAAGGATCACTATGCAGACCGGTGTCAAGAATATAAGACAATTGAAGAGAGAAGAGCGAAGCTAAATAAACGCTGCTTCAATTGCCTATCAGGAGACCATTTAATGCGTTTTTGCAAAAGTAGAAAGGAATGCGTCTACTGCTACAAGACGGGAAGACATCATCGAGCTCTATGTCCTGAAAAGTTTACAGCCAGAAAGGAAATGTCGTTAACCGCAGTGAATAGCGGTGAGTTTACAGTATTACAGACTGCGATAGTAACAGTGAAGAACGAGAGAGATCAACACAAACCCGTGACATGCAGGTTATTACTAGACTCAGGGTCTCAAAGATCATATGTCACAGTAGAGATTTCCAAGAAACTCAACCTATCGGTGAAGGAAGAAAATAGGCTGTCAATTTTCGGTTTTGCAAGCGAAACGCCTCGAGAGTATGATAGCCCACGAGTCGAATTGGAAATAACTACAAGAAAAAATAGAACTATTACGCTGCATGCCAACGAGGTCCCTACAATTACTAAAGGAGTAGAAACGCCGGTTATTAATCTCGACAAATGGAAGGATATCACTCTAGCTGACGACGGATCCCTCGGAGATAGAGTAGATATTTTAGTTGGGAACGACTACTATTTTAACTTGATTGGTACAGAAAAGGTACGCCTTCAAGACAACCTATTTATAATAAACTCCGAGTTTGGATGGTTGGTTAGTGGAAGAGTAAATACCAAGGAAAGTGAAAATACTTTTTCGGTTATAACCTACTGTCAAAATCACGATCCGAACTGCGCCTACTTTACTGAACCAGACCTACCTCTAAAAAACATGGACATTTCATTCTTATGGGCTTTAGAAAGTATCGGCATTACGGATAACCCGAAGACCACGAGAGAAGATGAAGCTATTAAGCATCTCAACGAAACCATACGTCATATAGATGGCAGGTACATGGTAAAATGGCCATGGGTTGAATACCCTCCAAGGATGCCTACTAACTTTGGGTTAGCGTATGGAAGACTGAAAGGCCTACTCCAACGATTGAATGAGAGTTCAATGAAAGAATATCAAAATATACTGGAAGAACAACTGAAAAATGGCGTCATCGAAATCATAAATCCAGATGAAGACGTTTATATCCAGAAAGTACCTCCTATTCATTACCTTCCTCACCACATGGTGAAACAAGAAGGTAAGAAAGGACGGATTGTGTACGACGCGTCTGGAAAGTTGAAAGAGAGTAAGAGTTTGAATGAGTGCATGTATAAAGGTCCATCGATGATTGGAGATTTGATAGCATTACTCATTCAATTCAGAACAAATAAAGTTGCGATAACAGCTGATGTGGAAAAAGCATTTCTACAAATAGGACTCCAGACTGAAGACAGAGACGTAACTAGGTTCATTTGGATAAAGGACAAAAGTAAACCTCTATCTATGGATAACATTATACATATGCGCTTTTGTAGAGTGCCGTTTGGAATCATTGCAAGTCCGTTCATATTGACAGCCACGCTACGGTATCACGTCTCACAGAATGCACCAGAACTGATTCCTAAGATTGTGGACAAATGCTACGTCGACAACTTCGTTACTGGAACAGACTCTACAGAAGCAGCGATACAACTGTTTATAACCACACGAAAAGTCTTCAATGAGATAGCTATGAATCTGAGAGACTGGATTTCAAACGATAAAGCTTTTCTCAAAACCATCCCATCAGAATACAAAGCCGAACAAACAGAAGAAACAAAATACTGGGCTTAATATGGAATATCAAGAAAGATACCTTGCGATTGAACATTAAAAGCGAACCTTTTAAAGAAGAAAACGTTAAAGGACCTCAGAGCAAAAGGAAGATACTGAGTACAATTGCTTCTATGTATGACCCATGTGGACTTTGTTGCCCATTGATTTTACCTACGAAGTTGCTAATGCAAAAATTATGGGAAATAAAAATAAAATGGGACACAGTCTTACCTGACGAACTGCAAAGAAAGTGGGAAGATATTATTAATCGCTTGGAAGCAATAAAACATGTAGAAATACCCCGTTATATAGGACTTACCGGAGAAGCAGTATATGAGCTACACGGATTTAGCGACGCATCAAAGCAAGCATACGCGGCAGTGATCTACTTGACAGCCGGAAATGAAGACAAAAGGAACATATCATTCGTTATGGCTAAGTCAAAGGTTGTGCCAAAAGAGGAAAGAGAAGATTTGCGCATGCCCAGACTTGAATTACTAGGTTGTTACTTAGGTAGCAAACTATTGAAATATGTCAAGAACGTGATAGGCATCACAATAACCAAAGAATACTTATGGACGGACAGTAAAATAGTTCTAAGTTGGGTCCACTCTAATAAATTATTACCTCCCTTTATTGGGAGGAGGAGTAGATGCCATCAAAGAAAA